>NW_026590571.1:354473-420858 GCF_907164565.1 Psammomys obesus | reverse complement strand
TTCTTTCTTTCTTTCTTTCTTTCTTTCTTTCTTTCTTTCTTTCTTTCCTAACCCAGCTGTCATTGAGTAGCTAGTTGTTCAGTTTCCTTGCATGTGCAGGCTTTTTGCTGTTTCTGTTGTTGCTGAGGTCCAGCTTTAGACCATGTTGGTCAGATAGGATACAAGGGATTATTTTAATCTTCTTGTATCTGCTGAGGCTTGCTTTGTGACCAACTACATGGTCTAAATGAAGAAGGTTCCATGAGGTGCTGAAAAGAAGTTATACTCTTTTGATTTGGGGTGAAAAGTTTTGTAGACATCTATTAGGTTCATTTGATTTAGGGCCTCTGTAAGTGCCCTTATTTCCCTGTTTTGCTTCTGTCTGAATGATATATCCCTTGGTGAGAGTGGAGTGTTGAAGTCTCCCACTATTAAAATTGTGGGATCCATGTGTGATTTCAGTTTTTATAAAGTTTCCTTTACAAATGTAAGTGGTCTTGTATTTTGGGCATAGATGTTCAAAATTGTGATGTCCTCCCGTTGGAATTTTCCTTTGATGGGAAGGATCTGTTCTCTGAGTTGGAAAGTGCTATGTGCTTCCTCTACCAAGTCCCCCTCATGCAAGGATGGAGATTGGGGGAAATGCAAGGGGTTTGAGTGTTCTTAGTCTCAAATCTTAAGAAGGGAGATCTGTGCTTGGAGCAGGCAGCAATGTGCTCTTTGCAAGTTGCTGTATGCACTGCGGGCCACCTCCTTTGGCTCTGCAGCTGGCTGCAGTACCTCTGCTGCTGCTTCCCATTACTTGGAAGTGCCCAGGAACTGATTCCCCAGGAAAAGTCCACGGAGATGTCCATGGTTGACCTGTGCCCTATTGGACTCAGATCAGAGTTTGTCCCCCTTCTCCCTAGAAGCCTTGGTGCCATTGTTTTGGGTTCCACTACCCCTCCATTCACCAATTCGGCGTCTCAGCTCCTCTCCCTCAAATAAGATGTGGACTGTTTACTGCCATATTGGATTTCCACAAAAACTCTTACATTGGTGTTGGTATAATGTTCTTGTGGAATGTATACAATTTACCCTTGTTCTTTCATAGGCTGATTTCTCTCCCTCACTATTTGGTTTCAATTCAGACATTGCATTGTATCAAGTAAACAGGCTACCATTTGTTCTCTGTATTGCCAAGAAAAACAACCAGCCAATGCTGAGCAATAGAGAGAATAGAGTGGGACATCCTATTCATCTGAAGGTGAAGAAAAAGAAGGAGTGGGAGGAGACATCAAAAAGGAGAGGACCAGGAAACATCAGGAGAAATGAAACAGACTTAAGATATAAAAGCAAGTATAATGTGGGAAATCTCACTGCGAGGAAGCTATATGGGCTTAGAGATTTGGGACAGAGTAATTATTGCCCAGCATTATGCTCTAGGTTGACTAAATAAATCCTAGTCTCTGTGTGATGATTTGGGTATGCAGCTGCTTTAGGAATAACCACTGTTTAACAAAAGATAAATCAATATTAAATATTAATAATCATCACATTGTTATAGATCTTTGTATAAAATTCTACAAAAATTTCTACAAAATTAATGTTATTTTTCTATTGGACATATGTAATTCATTTTTTCATATCTTTTAATTCTTTTCTTCACAATTTATTCATTATATATTCCAATTTAAGCCATTTTCCTCAATTCCACCAGTCCCACCCTCCCTCATTCTTCCTCTCATCTATTTCCCCTAGTCAACTGAAAGGAGGAATTCTCTACTATTGCCAACTGCCCATAGCTGGTTAAGTTTCATCAGAACTGCTTGACCTATGTAATTCTTAAAAATGGAATGCAAAGTTCTAGTTCTTTCGAAAGCTTCTATTACAAACTGTTTAAGACAATTAAGAAATGCAAGTAAATAGTCAATAAAACATGTGATTATTAGGTACTAGTTTAGTTAATTACAGAAATATACTTTCTAGGTTTAAGAAATAGTACATAGCTAAAAACAATAAATTTATATATACTAGAGATAGATAGGTGGTCTTCAAAAACCTGAGATCTACAGAATATGGTATTTGAAGATGTTTTATTATTTTAAAATTTTTGATGTGACATGTCAGCTCCAGGCAGCGCCACTATACTACTTCAAAAGAGATGATGGCCATTGAAGAACCTACATATGGAGATTTGTTCATATGTGGCAAATCTAGCCACATGACAAAAAACAAACAAACAAACAAAACAAAACAGAACAAAAAAAAAACTGTCCTTGCCTCAACTGTATGTTGTCTAAGCTGTGGGTAAGCAAGACACAAAGAAAGTTGTTTGCTGAATTCTGCTAGGAAAAGATTAATTAGTCCTTCATTATTCCTGCTTTACAATAAAATCTGCCACGTTGCAGTAGGTTTTTTCTTCCACCCCCCAAGCACCCAGAATAATGAGACTCAAAATATATAATTGCAAATACCTAGAATATATAGCTAGGCTCTTCACTGACTAGCTCATAACTTAATATCTCAATTTACATTAATCTACATTCTGCAACATGGCTGGTTACCAGTGCTCACATATATTGTATCTGTCCTCCTTACATCTTATTGGCTGAATCTTTCACAGCTGGCTCTATGTCAGAATTCATTCTGCCTGCCAGATGTCACACCTCCTATTTCCTGCCTAAGCTGTAGATTTGTAATTGGCAGGTTAAGTTTCCATACAGGCACTAGATATTCCCTCAATACTGTCAGATATTCTGGGCCAGTAGACCAAATAAATGGTCCAGCATTGCAGTGGAATTATGGTTGACTGTTCAGGTGGCCAGCTGTCTCTGTCATTCCTAAAGCCTTGAAAGGTGCTTGCTCTGCATTTCTGGTAATATTTATCCTTCTCAGTTCTCTAATGGTGTTGAAGACTTGATAGTTAGTCTCACAATTCATTTTAAGTTGATTAGTATTTAAGGAAATGTTTTTAAGGTCTATAAGGATGTTTTCAGCTTGATAAGTGCAAATTATGATAGAACGTACTTTAAGTACACAACTTTGGTCTCACCAAATATGGGTAGTTAGTAGAGTATTTTCTTCAAGCTTGCCAAATACTACTGGAATAGACATTTTGAATGTAATTCTTACCAGATAATGTATAGTTTATTGATGGTAGAAAAGGAGTCTTTTATTTAGATAAAAGGGTGAAATATTGGAGGATATTTGATTATACTGTAAGCTCCTTGGTTTTGTACTGGAAAAAAAATTGTTTCTTGTTGTGGTGTGGCTGAGCCCTAGCACATACCTTTACTGCAAGAACTTTCTGTTTATTGTGCAATGTTTACTTAATAATCAAACAAGTATTTTGCAGATGAAAAACTACAGAAATTACATTTCCTACTTGGAATTAGATGGTAGATTATGTGTAGCTTAAATGCCCATTTGTAATTTGTATCCCATAACATAATAAACATCATGTAAGACGTGGGAAATAGTAAGATCTGGAGAGGACAGGAACCCCACAAGGAGAGCAACAGAACCAGAAAATTTAAACACAGGGGTCCTCCCAGAGACTCATACTCCAACCAAGGACTATTCATGGAGATAACCTAGAACCCCTGCATGGATTAGCCCATGGCAGTTCAGTTTCCAAGTGGCTTACATAGTAATGGGAAGAGAGACTGCCTCTGACATAATCTGATAGGGCTGTTCTTTGATCACCTCCCCCTGAGGGGAGAGCAGCCTTACCAGGCCACAGAAGATGACAATGCAGCCATTCCTGATGTGATCTGATAGACTAAGATCAGAAGGAAGGAGAAGAGGATCTCCCCTATCAGTGGACTTGGGGAGGGGCATACTCAAAGATGGGGAAGGGAGGGTGGGACCGGGAGGGGAGGAGGGAAGGGCTTATGTGGGGATACAAAAATGAATAAATTGTAATTAATAAAAAAGAACCAGAAAAAGAAAGATAATTGCACAGAAAAAAAATTATTTTTAAAAGTATATACAAGTTTAAATGACCATAAAAAATAATATTCTTTAGTAAAATTGATCAGCAAACCAACTGATAAAAAATGAAAGATTTATTCAGTATGAAAGACTGGTTGGTAGAATGAGTAAAGAAATATAAAAATTTTAAACAGTTTATACCTTATGACTTAAATGCTGCATTTCTGGAGAGTAGAACATAACAAATACAAAGAATTATACTAAGAAATTCCTCAGAGCCTTGAATTTACTACTTATTTCCCTAATGTAAGTGGGTTTTTTTTTCTGAATACTTGTGAAATTCAATAAAATTTTGGCTCACAATCTGCAAATATTTAGTCATAAGTTTGTTTTTATAATCAGTACATTGATTTTAGATTTATTGCCATGGTTTCATAAGATCTGAATACAACCATTTATTCTGAAATGATTAATAGTGGAAGATTTATAAACTCACAAACTAGAGGTCTTTCCGAATTGAGTGAGCATATGCATGTTAGTGTGTGTGTGTGTATGTGTGTGTGAGCATATGTGTGTGTAAAAGCCTAAGAAGTATAAAATATTAAATGAGTTCACAAGGGTTAAGTATATTTTAACTTGACTTGGTTAAAGGAAATCAACTGTAGTCATCTCTTTGGGATTAGTGTAGGCAAAAATAGAATGTTATTTATAAAGTTAAATGTGAGATAATTTGTTCTTTATTAGTTATTGCTGTGATTTTCTGAATGTCTCTAGAAGACATAACTATGATCAATGATAGTCGGCATAGAGGGCTATAAAACATTTTTGGGGATATATAGACCTTCAATTTCCACTTATGTTTATCAGTAAATAAAAAGCCAATAATTAAATTCAATAAATACAGTACAGTCAGATTATTGTCTCACTAAAATCAAATCTCCAAATAATTTTACCATATATCAACCATAAAATATTTAAAATGGATTGATCAGAGCTTCACAATTATTTCACAGATAGCAATTTCCCAGAAAATCAGCATCTCAAAGGCATTAGTGTAGAAATGTGTAACGCTTTCAGCAGCACTGTTGTTCACTATCACATAAAGGGCTCTGGGTTTGAACCCTAGAACTGCAAAAAGGAAAAAATCTTATCTTTTATTTACAAATAATATGACTTTTAAGAATTTTTTTGAGATTGCACACATGCTAAACCTAAGCCATACACACACACACACACACACACACACACACACAAATTATTTATACATAATTTGCAATCACAAAAAGATCACAAAAAATCAATTGTTAGTAGAATACTAAGTGAACAGTCAAAAAAGTTAAGTCAATACCTTATGCAAAGGCATAGAAAAAAAAAGAATAAAACACTTATAGATTACTTTAACCATGGATGTGATAGTTTTGCAAACTGCAAGTTATAAATCGCTACTTAAAGAAATTAAACAAGACATAATAAATATAAATGTATCTAATTTTCATGAATCAAAAATGTAATATTGTAATACTGTTAAGATGGTGGTATCCAGAATAATCTGAAGATTCAAATTAACTCCCGATGATTGTTTTTAATTTTTAATTGACAAAATTCATATAGAAATATAAAGAATACTGTGGTGGTTTGTATAGCAATAGCCCCCATAGAGTCATGTGTTTGAATGCTCAACCCATAAGGAGTGGTACTATTAGGATGTGTGGCCTGGTTGGAGTATGTTTGGCTTTGTTAGAAGAAGTTTGTCACTGGGATCAGGCTTTCTGGACTCAGAACCTCAAGCCAGGTGTAGTGGCTCACTGTTCTCATCCTGTTTCCTTTCAAACCAGATATATCACTCTCAGCTTCTTCTCCAAAACCAAATCTGCCTACATGACATCATGTTTCCTGCAGTGATGATAATGGATTAAACTTCTGAAACTGTAATCCAGCCCAAATTAAATGTTTTTCTTTATAAGATTTGCCATGGTAATGGTGTCTCTTTATAGTAATAGAAACATTAAGATAAATATCAATGGTGTCTCTTTATAGTAATAGAAACATTAAGATAAATATCAAATACAGAAAATAATGTTAAAAAGGAACAAAGAGTATCAGTCTCTGCAAGGCCCCCAGGGCTCAGTATTTTTGGCTCTGCTGGTCTACTTTTGAAGGTGCTGTCCCCTCCATGTCTTTTTATCTCCCCCTTCTTTCATAAGATTACCTGCCCTCTTCCAAAGTTTGGTATGCGTCTCAGGCTGTACTTAGATACTTCTATCAGTAGAGTCTTTCAGATTCCCTCTGTGGTAGGCTCCTGTCCTGTTCCCTGTCTTCTCCTGCTTCCAATGTCTATCACATATGTCCTTTTGAGTGAGGACTGAACATCTTCCCTAGGGTCTTCCTTCATTTTAGTTTCTTTTGCATGGCGAGGACCCAAAACCCCCGTTCAGATGTAGCCCATGGACTTAGTCTCCAAGTGGGTTCCCTAAAAAGGAGAGCAGGGGCTTTCTCTGGCATGAACTCAGTGACAGGCTCTCTGATCACCTCCAAAATATACTAAAATATGTACACCTAAAGAAGCTAAGTAAGGAGGACGACCCTGGATAAGATGATCAAGATGATCAATCCTCATTCAGAAAGCCAAATAAGATAGACATGGTGAAAGACTCCCGCTAGAGCCTCTCTAGACGGGGAGACCCCGCTTCCCAAGGAACAGCGAAGCCAGCCTTCGGATGCAAGCCGCAAGAGGTTTATTTCGATTCACGGGTACCTGGGGCGACAAAGCCTTTCGGAAGACTTGCGCGCCTCTCGGTTGGGGTGACGGGTTTTTATAGGGCTCGGGAGCAAGAAGCACGGTTACAGAAGCGAGAAGCATAGTTACAGGGATCTGATTGGGCGGTTTGAACAAAGCCATTGTTAAGTCACGTACCCGGAACAGGGAAGGCGGGAAGGCAGATGTGAGCGGAGTCACGTACCCGGTTCTTATCTTGGGTGCCCAGAGTGTTTCAGGCGCCCAACCGCAGATATCCTGCTGTTGGGCATCTGTCCTGCCTTGCCTCTGACCCTGCACTGCTCCAGTCTTGCAAAATAGTGTTGCCAGCATTATGCTAGGGCTTTATTCTTTCAATGGGAATAAGGAGAAAAGAGGGAACAGGACAGGGGCCACCACAGAGCACCTCTGAAAGAGTCTACTCAGCAGGGTATTGAAGCAGATGCTAAGACTCATAGCCAAATTTGGGCAGAGTTCAGGGAATCTTATGAATGTAGGGGAAAATGAAAGACCTTGAGGCAGCAGAGGTTAACCAAGGAGAGCAACAGAACAAAATAAAAATAAAACAACAACAACAAAAAAGAACTGGGCACAGGGGTCTTTTCTGAGACTGATACCCCAGTCAACAACCACACATGGAGATAACCTTGAACCCCTGCACAGATGTAGCCTCAATCTGCAAGTAAACAGAACAGGGTCTGTCTCTGACATGAACTCAGTGTTTGTCTCTCCCCCTGAAGGGGGAGGAGCCTTGCCAGGTCACAGAGGAAGACAATGTAGCCTGTCCTGATGAGACCTGATAAGCTAGGGTCAGATGGAAGAGGAGGAGGACCTCCCCTCTCAGTGAACTGTGGGAGGGGCATGGAAGAAGAAGAGGAATGGATGGCCTGATTAGGAGAGGATGAAGAAAGGGGTTACATATGAGATACCAATTGAATAAGTACTAATTAATTAATTAAAAATTGTAAAAATGGTAAGGTATACAGAATGATGTTTTGAAGTGAATAAAAATATAAACTAATTGTAAAGATAAGCTAACTAACATTCAGCTCTTCATATATTATTTATCATATCTCATATGTAGCTTTACATAATTATAGTAATTTAATTTTGTATTTGTTATTTTTGACTCTTTGTTACAAAGAAAACTCTTTACCAAAGCAGTTGTCAAACTATTTTACTGTTTTCTTGCACGTTTGTATAGTTTCAGTTTAAAAATGCTGAGACAATAAGTGCTTCTGATTTAGATGCCTAGAACTATTAAAAGCCTGTGTGTAGTGTGCACATTGCAGTAGAACATCAAACATAAAAATTTTTCTCAATACAAAATTAATAACTATTTCAGTTAATGAATATGCTAGTTAGATTTATTTGGCCATTTTTATTGCATATATTTACAAAAGATGCTACACAAAATGTAGGGAGCAAGTGAAGTCATGAGTGTATGTGTGATGTTTGACATGGTCTTGGCCTTAGCATCTTGCAAATAGTAGAGCTTTTCCTGGGTGAGTTTCAGTGGATAGAATAGCCTTTCTGTGGTTTGTATGTAAGGGTTGATTATGTGGGCAATAAATGTCCACCATAGCTTTCTCCCTATGGATGTTTACAGTCTGAAGATTATTCCACTACAAGAACTGCTCCTACTGAGATTAGTTAAACCTACTTCCTTCTTAGGCTGTATATTGTAACACTGCCCAACTTCCCTCTTCACTCTTATGCAATAATTCCACCTCCGCTACAACTGTGGATAATATGCACAATGTGCTTCCTGGTGCAGTGGCTTCTCCACCCAAGAGCCTAGCTCAGCTAATCCTAGCTTTTTATGTCCATATCTGTCATTTCTTCATTCCCTTACCATACCTAGGCAGAGTTTTATGACTCAAGCTGTACAAATACATGGCATCAGAATGGATATATGAAATTCTTATTTGCCTCTAAAGTAGTAGATTTCCATATGACTTCATAAAATTGCCTTTTGTTTCAGTTATCATTCCCCATAATCTCCCCAATATCCTGCCCTCTCATCCCCTACTTCATTTAATTCTTTACATTCTATGATTCAAATTTCATCTCTTATATCTTTGAATTTTTTCTATCACAGAAAGGCAACTGGGCCCTTATTAGTTTCCTGACCTCTATGAATATTTTCACATACCTCACATAACTACATATTTAAAGCAAATATGAATATTTATTTATATATTTCAACATTTGAGAGAAAACATGTTATTTTTGTCATTCTGAGACTGAGTTATATCACTCAAAACTATTGTTTCTACTTCCATCCATTTAGCTACAAAATTCAGGTTCATTTTTCATAATGATAGAGTTGTTCTATAATGAAGGAACAATGCCCTTACTAGATACCACAGGCTAGCAAATAAAAATTTTACTACTGCAAAGAGGTTAAGTAACTGTTTTGAAGTTTTTCCAAGTAGGGTCATATAAATCCCTATTTATATCAAGATCAAAAACTATTGTCATTGATCTTGTTTAACCTCTAACACTTGATAATAAAACTGTATTCCTGATGACACTACACACAAGTTAGAGACCTTACAGAAATTAAGCTGGTACTGACATAGAAACTTCATCTTAATTGGCAATTCACACCAGGGAAAGCCCTCCCTGCCAGACCCTCTTTGTTAACTTTGCATACTTTGTAAACATTGTATACTTTGCAGGAAAGGGTCCCAACCCCTGCTGAAGAGCTCCAGCAGCCAGGCAGGGTAGCTTCAAGTTCTGCTTCTGGGCTATATTTTTCCCTAGGTACCCCCTTTCCAGAACTTCAGCTCCCTTGGGTGCCATACCGTGTGACCCTGAAAGGGGTGCTTAGATATTCAGGATGTACTTCTGGCCTCTCTGCACATCCAGGCAGCAACACCTCAGAAATCCAGAGCAGCTGAGGCTAAATCTCCACAGCCCAGGGACGAGAGATTGGATCCCTGAAGAAGCTGAAACGCTGAAGCCACAGAGAAAGCAGCATCAACTGAGGCCTCAGTTATGGCTGAGTCTGATAAGGAACTCAAGGGGAAGAAGGCATGTTTAACTGGAGCTAGGCTTTGAGCTCCAGGGACATCTTTGTGACAACAATGAATAAACTAGTTGTTCTTCAGAAGTAGGGAGCTCTACCTGGTCTGATACTGCCAGCCAGGGACCAGAACTAAAATCCTCTTCCCTTAGTTGTTTTGTTTAGAGTTCAAGTCTGTATAAACCCCTTAGGGTATGAGTTAATAGGCCCCTCCCCCACACCTCTCTAACTGTCAAAGTGGCAGTTTCAACCTTTAATTGTCACAACAAACATCTCCAGCCCCTCAGTGGGACTCTTCCCAGATTTGTGCTAATTTTATGTGAAAAGGCTAAACAAAACCTCACCAATCTTTAAGCTTTTCCCAACCTCAGGACTTGAAATCCCACCAATAATCTTGCTGGAATTTTCTGCCCTGGAAAGCTACACCTCCTTAAGAAAACAACCCTATATAAATTCTGTGTTTGCCCAGTTCTCTGCTGTCTGCACCTTGAGGCAGAGGTAGCCTCTCCTGGATTCATCCTTCTAATAAATCTCTCTTAAGAGATTCGCTGCCCATTGTGGCTCATCAGAAGAAGCAATGAAGAAGAAAGAAAGAAGAAACAAAGGAGTAGAGCTTAGGTTTCATAGCGCCTCAGTTCCTCAGGGGTTAGAGTAACTCTCTCCTAAGAGCTGCAATGGCTAGAGAAGAAGCAGAACTCAGGCTCCAAAGCTCCTCAGCTCATCAGTGTTTGGGACAACTCTCCCCTAGAAGCAGCAAGTTTTCTGCTGAGGAAGCCTCCTCCCAGAGCTTTTGTCTGTGTTACCATGTCTCAGGATACCCTTCCCTTTCCTGGACACCTTCCCACTCAATCAGGAAGGCCAAGACTAGTGGCTAGCTTTCATAGTGCTAGAGGTGTTACATATCCTACCAGAAGAATCCAACCTGTGAATCCAGGGAGCTACAACAATGATTGCTGCCTGACAAGATAAGCCCAGTAGGGCAAAAGTTTCATGTATGTTATGAGAAAAGCATGTTCAATTGAATTTAAGGCCTAGTCCAAAAGGTTTCGGAACCTATACCTGGCACCATTATTATGACCAATAACCTCTGGCTAGATAAGTCATAGGCCTTATGATAGTGGTAAGCCATAGCCCCTAAGAGATAGTCTACTGCTTCTACTCTACTTAATAGACACATTATTCAACTGATTCCTAATAACATACCTATACACCCATAGATGAGTGCATCTCTCATCCATCATCAAGAAAGGGAAGGTTCTTGCAGTAGATGGCAATAATAATGTGACCCACAGAGGAAAAGGTGCAGAGAATAAAAACAACAGCAACAAAAACCCTACAGTTTTCTGTCCTAAATGGAACATGTATATAATACCCATCTGTTATTACTTAAGCAGCCTGCTTTTGGGTTGCCTAGCAACCTATGATGTCATCATGTGCTGCCTGCCAGGTAGCCACACTGGCAGGCTTGGTTACATTGTTCCTTAAAAGGGTTTAACATACAACTTTCTCACTCTCTTGCCCTCTTAGCCTCTTGCCCTCTTCCCCTTTCTCTGTCATGGCATCCTCTCTCTTTTCCCTATTATGTCTCGATCTCCTCTCTTTCTCTTCATCTCCATCTAATAAACCCCTTTCATATAAAATGTGCTGTGCACATCATTTTATTTGGTCCTAACATTGGTACGTTAGTTGGAAAGGGATCTTCTGGAAGCATCTGGTCTGGTCATGCCAGGACCCCTTTAATCAGACCATGATGTCCGCAACAGATTTTTTTTTCTATTCGTAACCATCACTCAAAACTTAAAACTTACACTTTCAACTGTCCTTACTGCACATACCTGTTCCTCTACTCAGCATCCTGCCAGGCACTCCAAGCACCAAGCACCAGGACACGTGGATACTCTGTACCAAAATTGGCTTTGGAAAAAGAAAACACACACCAAATGCTGAAACTGCCACTTCATAAACAGACAAAGAATGCTTCTAAACTATTGCTGTTAGGTAAGAAATTGCTAGGGACCCTACCCACACACAGAGATGGCTTTAAATTGCACTGCTGCCTCAGGCCCCCAGGGGCAAGATTTTAAAATTCCCAAGGAAAGTCTGCCACAAGAGGCTGGATTGCAGAGGAAGGTTTACATTTGAGCTTCCAATCAGCTGTGCCACATGCATGCAGAAAGTTTCCAATAGGGCTGAAATAACCTTGACCACCAGCAAGCACCTGGTCTTGCATGATGCCAGAATTGCACACAGCACATGGCAAGATGTCATGTTAATTTAAAAATAGAGAAGCCACGCTATGCTGTAAATTCTTATCAAAATATTTATATAATTTTCTCATTGGGTTTACACTTATAAGACTTCCTTAATCATAATTAATTCTATTTATTTTATCTCCTTTTAGACTAGGATAGCTACAAGCCTCATGTTAAATTGGTATGGATTTTTATAAAAATTTGAAGTTATGTTTTGCAATATATATGATTCAAACCTGGTTCAAAATAATTTTTTATAAATGCTAAAATTGTAAAATTATAAAGGTCTATTCAAATTAAACCAATTTAAAATGTATATCTAACTGCTTTTGTCTTTATCAATAAATAAATTAATTCTTTTTCTCCTTCCATGAGCTGCCTATGGTTGGGATTCACCTCTAAGCTTTCTGACTAATAGATTAAGTAAATTAATTCAAATGTAATTTTAAAATTGCTTTATACTGTTCTACTATATTGTTGGTTTTAAACCCTGTAACTCAGGGGTTCCTACTTACAAGTTTTTATCAGTACTCTAAATTAAGATCTATTAATTTTAGAAGTATTTATTTAGGTTAAAACTTGATTATTGTGCTATATCTTCACTATCAAAAGGTTAAAATATGCTTGGTCTTGTTTTCTAAAAGTGGTGCTATTAATCTATAGTATAACCTTAGACTTTTATAAGCTATAAACATTAAATATACTAAATCATACAAAAAATTGTTATGCTCTTAATTTAATGGACTATATTTATAACTTTTAAGGCTCCAGCTTAACAGGGACAAAACCTAAAGTCCTGATATTTCATGGCTAATTAATGCAAATTAATAGTCGTCTCATAGATGATCAAGTGCTCTCACATGTCCAAAAATATATTTATAGTCCTACAAATAAAATACTGTCTCACTGCCATCTTTAACAAGGTATATACTCACTCATAAGTGGAAATTATACACATAATATAGGATAAACATAGTAAAATCTGTACACCTAAAGAAACTAATCAAGAAGGAGGACTCTGGGTAAGAGGATCAATCCCCATTCAAAAAGGCAAGGAGGATGGACATCAGAAGAGGGAGAAAACAGGGAATGGGACAGGAGCCTGCCACAGAGGGCCTCTGAAAGGCTCTGCCCTGCAGACTATCAAAGCAGATGCTGAGACTTATGGCCAACCTTTGAGCAGAATTCAGGAAATCCTATGAAAGAAGTGGGAGTTAGTAAGACCTGGATAGGACAGGAGCTCCACAAGGAGAGCAACAGATCCAAAAACTCTGGGCACATGGGTCTTCCCTGAGACTGATACTCCAACCAAGGTGCATTCATGGAGATAACCTAGAACCCCTGCACAGATGTAGCCCATGGCAGTTTAGTGTCCAAATGAGTTCCACAGTAATGGGAACAGGGACCGTCTCTGACATGAACTGATTGGCCTGCTCTTTGACCACCTCCCTCCTAGGGGGAAGTAGCCTTACTAGGACACAGAGGAAGACAATGCAGCCACTCATGATGAGACCTAATAGAGTAGGATCAGAAGGAAGGGGAGGAAGACCTCCCTTATCAGTGGACTTGGGATGGGGCATGGGTGGAGAAGGGGGGAGGAAGCATAGGTTTGGGAGGGGAGGAAGGAGTGAGCTATGCGGGGGGGGAATCAAAATGAATAAATTGTAATTAATAAAAATAAATAAAAAAGAAAACAATGAGACCTGATAGACTAGGATCAGATGCAAGGGGAGAAGGATCTCGCCTATTAGTGGGCTGGGGGAGGGGCATGGGCAGAGGAGAGGGAGAGGGTGTGGGATTGGGAGGGGAGGAGGGAGGGGGTGACACTTGGGATACAAAGTGAATAAACTGTAATTAATAAAAAATGAAATAAATTTTAAAAAAGAAAAAAAAACTGAGGATAATCCTTGAGTCACCATACAGGTCTTGGTAAAAATAACAAGAGAGGAGCCTTTGTAACAGGTTCATCTACAACATAAACTATGCTCCAGAGCTTGGCTGTTGGTATTCCCGCACAGAGAACAAAAAGTCTGTAGTGCCCTATCCTGCATGTGTATAGCCAAAAGTCAATTCTGTCATATGACTGTTTCAAATGCAGCCAAAAGGGATGCTGATCACACAGCTGCCTCATCAAGCCATGGATGCTTTCTGGAAGACTGGTCTCTGGAAGTCAAAATGTTCCCATGCAGGTTTGTCCTCTGTGACTAGCCATGGAGGCTCAACCAACAAAAGAGCCATAGACACTTCCAAGCTTTTAGCTCTGTGGCCTGGCAGACTACAAATGACTCCTTTATTCAGTGACCTCCACCACCCTCTCCCAGCCCAGTGTAACATTGCAGGTCTGTTTTGGCCTCACACTGGGATCCCACAAACATATTGCCAACTTCTGTCTTGGGAAACTTCAGATGCCTTCTCAGTTCTCTTCATACCCAGGAGAAAAGCCCTTAAGCCTGAGTCATAGAGTTGCTATTGTCAGGCCTAGACACAATATACCTTATTGCCATATTCAAGAAACAGGCTTTAGATGTAACCTTTTACCATCCTTTTAACTAAAGGATAATAAATATTCAGCAGTCTCACCTATGTCTCATGGTAAATAACTAGATACAAAGGCTTAACAAATGTTGTTTGAGGGTCTAAGAAAGTGTCTTAAGGTTGGTAAATGCAAGTTATAAATGTTTGAGGGTCTAAGAAAGTGTTTTAAGGTTGGTAAATACAAGTTATAAAGGTTATAAGCTCTAAGGTGTTTTAAGGTATCATAAATAGGAAAATATGCTTAATATTTCCTCCGGTTGCTATGATACAGTTATATTGTCTGTCCAAAGCTTTGAACTTTATCAACGGAACTCTGATTTATTAATGCAAAAACATTCCACTATAACACTCACTTCATGGTTCCAAGCTCAAGATTTTAAATCTCCAAATGTGTGATCATATTAAAGGTTAAGATCAAGTGAGCTTTTGTCCCTTTTACTTGACAAAAGGCTTTCGCTTTTACAGAGTTCACCTTAAAGAATACTTATGCTATTAAAAAAAATGTGTACATCTACTGCTTTTTGCCATAATGTATATTTCAGTGCAGATTGCAATTATGATGCTAACATGTCTAAAGTTTTATCTCCTTTGTAAAACTTAAAAGTAATTCTTATAAGTTGCAAGAAATCTATCTTTCAGGTCAATTGGGCTCCAGATAAGTACTGGACTTATTGCCCATCTCAGAGTGTGGGATTCCTCCCCTTTCCCTGGTTTTGGGACTTCCATTTCCTGGCTAATTGATTGCTTATATGTCTACATCCAACACCAGCTGATTGGTGAGTCTTCCCTTCTTGTTGGTATAAATTCCTAGTTACTGATTGCTACATTCGTGTATGTATACGAAACACCAGCCATTTTGTGAGTCTTCACTTCTGGTTGGCACAAATTCTTCCTACTGCTCTAGCCAACCTACATCCAAACCTTTCATCTAGGACCTCTTTGCTCTTGGGTGAGGCCTTCTCTCTACCAGGACTGTTTCTCTCCCTCCTCCTGTGTGTCTACAAAAATCCTAGCTAGGTAAACCATGGCTGTGACTGTGCCCTTGGTTTCTGGCCAATGTTGATAAGCTGTTGGAATAGATTGCACCAATCTACTTTACTGAGTAAAACTTTATTCTTGGGATGCCATAACAGGTCACTGATGCCTACCTGCCCAATAGGAATGGTGCATTCGTATGTTCCTCCAGATTGTCTTCTGGGATGTCATTAGAGAATTTCAGATTTCTATACCTAGTGCCTGCTTTAAGGGCTTCTAATCGTATACACTTCAGTAACCAAAAGTGGCCTCAATTTCCTTAGATGACAGATCCAAAGCAAAGCCTTTTTAATTACTGCCAGTGGTTGGGTAAATGGAGATTCCCTCAGTTAAATGGAAGTTTCCACATTCAAGTCTCTTTGATCCAAACTTTCCACCTCTGTTCGCTCTCCCAAAAGTTTTAAATGTACACCTAAAGAAATTTTCTCCAACTTACTTAACTTTGTCATTTGCATGTATATATGCAGAAGACCTGCCATTATCCTGCCAGACCTTGATGATTCTCTCATCCATAACAGCGCCAAAGCAGCTACCACAAGTGTTCCAGTCTGACCTCACAGACTTTCATCAAGCTGGACATGTACTTTCCCTCCCAGCCATGGATGTTCTCATAGACCCTGGACAGCATCAAAACAGCCTGTTCTTCTTGGACTTGGCCAGCATTTCAGCCTTTTGACTTCCCGACAGCACTCCCACTGTCAGCAGGAAGTAACCAGAAGAGAATCTATGCCTTTTAGTTCACTTAATATTAACAAAAGGCTGGAATGGTATGCTTCAGACCCAGGACAAGTAGCTGCAGGTTCTTCCACCACTCCTCAGTCCTTACCTGCTGCCTTGCATGGCTGGTAACTCTCCACTGTCAACCTTCTACCCTGGACTTACCAGGGCAGGAGCTTCTCCTTGTCTTGACCATGTAATCTAGACATTTTTTTTTGTTATTATTTTTTCTCTTTCTTATTCCCTTGCATGGCAACCAAGAGCTGCTTCCAACGAACCTAACTTTATATACTTAAAGTTGTCTTACATGAGAAGCAGTCCAAGCTCATCATTTTTTAATTATAGAAAAAGGGAAGAATGTTACTATTTAAGCAGCCTGCTTCTAGTTTGCCTAGCAATCTATGATGTCATCATGTGTCAACCTCCAAGTAGCCACACCTGACAGGTGTGGTTATGTTACTCCTTAAAATGTTCAACCCACCATTTTGTCACTCTCTTGCCCTCATACCCTCTTGCCCTTTCCTCTTTCTTTGTCAGGGAGGCTCCCTCTATTCCCTCTATCATGTCTCACTCTGTCCTTCTCTCTCTCTCTCTCTCTCTCTCTCTCTCTCTCTCTCTCTCTCTTCATCTCCATCTAATAAACCTCTTTCATATAAAAGCTGCTGTGTGTATGATCATTTTATTTAATCCTAACACCATCTCCCTAAAGCCCAAATATCCTGGAAGGGTATGTGGAATGGTGGCAAGAGTAGAGGCAGTAGATGACTGACTATAAGGAAATAGTGCTTTGTAAAACTATAAGGGCAGTCATACATATGACATCCCAGCAGCTCCCATATACTTCCAAACAGAATTCCAGCATGAAGCAAAGAGGAGAACAAGAAATACCATTGCTCACTGAGGAGTTTAGGCAAGTAATTGATGCTAGAAGAAAGAGGGTTTTTCTTAAGTGTGTGACCCCATTCTAGAATAGGAACCACAGTAACATATATTTAAGCAACACAATTTATATTCAATAGCTTTTAAAAAAATAGCTTTTTCTTAAAAAAAAAAGAGGACAATTAGTTGTGTGGGTAAGGAAGTAGGGGTGTATCTAGAAAGAGCTGAGAGAGATGGATGAGGTCACTATTGTATTCCATTGGACAGCGTAGTTGCTCTAATGTCAACATCACACTGTTTTCATAATAATTGTTTTATAATATATTTTGAAATAAAATTATGGTACCTAAATATTTTATTTGCCCTATTAACTGATTTGAATTACTTGAGAGCTTGAAGAAGAAAGATTGTTCGAGCTTTGAAAAACCTTGTCTCAAAATAGAGTTAAAAGAAATAGGGGGCAGGCTTAGTAATAGGATGTTTGCCACAAAAATATAAAACCCATAGTTTAATTCCCAGGACAAAAAATAATAGATATATTTATTTTTTCAAAGTTCAATGAATTGTGCATAAATTTTCTTTGAAAAATGATGAAAATTTGATAAGCCTCACAATAAATCTATATATTTTTTGGTAATATGGATATTATGACAAATGCAAATCCTTTACAAAGATAGTATTTTACTAAAGAAGAAATAAACATACTAAAAGTTTAAAAATCAATTTGAATGTATTAAAACAATTTTTAATTTAATTTATATTAATTACAGTTTATTCACTTTTTATCCCAGCTGTAGCCCCCTCCCTAATTCCCTCACAATCCCAGCATACCTCCCCCATCTTCTCCCCAACCCCTCTCCAAGGCCTCTGATGGGGAGGTCCTCCTCTCCTTTTGTCTGAACCTAGTCTATCAGATCTCATCAGGAGTGGCTGCTTTTGTCTTCCTCTGTGGCATGGCAAAGCTGCTCCCCACTCCGGGGGAGGGTATCAAAGAGCCAACCATGGAGTTCATGTCAGCGAAAGTCCCTGTTCCCCTTACTAGTTTACCCCTTTGTATATTGAGCTGCCTTGGGCTACATCTGTGTAGGGGTTCTAGGTTACTTCCATGAATGGTCCTTGGTTTGAGTGTCAGTCTCAAAAAAGAACCCTGAGCCCAGATATTTTAGATCTGTTGCTCTGCTTGTGAAGCTCCAGTCCACTACAGGTCTTACTATCTCCCCCTTCTTTCAAAAGAATCCCTTCACTCTGCATAAACTTTGGTTATTTTCTCAGCATCTGCTTTGGTACACTTCTGGATAGTCTTTCAAAGGCCCTCAGTGGTAGGCTTTTGTCCTGTTTCCTGTTTTTTCATCCTTTCCAATGTTCATGCCATTTGATTTTCTGAGTGAGGAATGATCATCTTACCCAGGGATCTCCTTCTTGTTGACCTTCTTTAGTTGTACAGACTTTAGTATGTTTATCCTATTTTACATGTCTAATATCCACTTGTAAGTGAGTATATACCATGTGTTTCTTTCTGATTCTGGGATACCTCACCCAGGATGATATTTTCTAGATCCCACCATTTGCCTGCAAATTTCATTATTTCCATGTTTTTCATTGCTGAGTTGTATTCCATTGTGTAAATGTACCACAGTTTTTGTATCCATTCCTCTTTTGAGGGACATCTCAGTTAGTTTCAGGATCTGGCTATTATGAGTAAAGCTGCTACAACACGGTTGAGCAAATATCCTTGTTTTTTACTTGAGCATATTTTGGATATAATGTTAGAAGTAGTGTAGCTGGATCTTGAAGAAATGCAAATCCTATTAGTCTGAGAAAGTGCCAGATTGATTTTCCAAAGTGGTTGAACAAATACACATTCCCACCAGGAGTGGAAGAGGGTTCCCCTTTCTCCACATCTTCTCCAGCACGTATTGTCATTTGAGTTTTGACCTTAGCTATTTGATGGGTGTAAGGTGAAATCTTAGGGTTATTTTGATTTACATTTTTCTGATGACAAAGGAAATCGAGCTTTTCTTTAAGTGTTTCTCTGGAGTTGGTATTCTGCAATTGAAAATTCTCTGTTTAGCACTGTTCCTCATTTTTTAATTGCATTACCTGATTTGTTGCTTTTCAACTTCTTTTGTTATTTATAAATTCTGGATATTAGCCCTCTGTCAGATATAGGGTTGGTGAAGATCCCTTCCCAGTCTGTACACTGTCATTTTGTTCTGATGATAGTATACTTTGGTTTTCTGAAGGTTTTCAGTTTCATGAAGAACCATTTATTGATTGTTGATATTAGAGCCTGTGCTGTTGGTATGCTACTCAGGAAGCTATGTCCTATGCTAATGAATTCTAGGCTCTTCTCCACTTTTTCTTCTAACTGATTTAGTGTGTATGGTTTTATGTTGAGGTCTTTGATCCACCTGTATTTAGTTTTGTGCAGATAGATAAATATGGATCTATTTCCATTTTTCTACATATAGACATGTAGTTAGAATAGCACCATTTTTTGAAGATGCTGTCTTTTTTCCATTGTATGGTTTTAGCTTCTTTGTCAAAAGTCAAGTATCCATGGATGTGTGGGTTTATTTCTGGGTCTTCTTTTTGATTCCAATGATCAACCATTCCTTTTCTATGCCAGTACCATGCAGTTTTTATGACTATTGCTCTGTATTAGAGCTTGAGATCAGGGATGGGGATACCTTCAGAGTATCTGTTGTCATATAGGATCGTTTTGGCAATTGTGGGATTTTTGTTTTTCCATATGAAATTGAGAATTTTTCTTTCACGTTCTGTAAATAATTTTATTGGTATTTTGATGGAAATTGCATTGACTCTATTGATTGCTTTTGGCAGGTTGGCCATTTTCACTATGTTAATCCTACCAATCCATGAGCACAGGAGTTCTTTCCATCTTCCTCAATTTCTTTCTTCAGAGACCTGAAGTTTTTTGTTTTTTGTTTTTTTTTTTCAAACAGGGCTTTCACTTGCTTGGTGAGAATCACACGAAAGTGCTTTATGTTATTAGTGGCTATTGTGAAGGGTGTAGTTTCCCTAAATTATCTCTGAGCCTTTTTGTCTTTAGTATACAGGAGGGCTACTGAGATTTTTTTTTTTTTTTTAGTTAATTTTGTACTCCACTTTGTTGAAGGTTTTATCAGGTAAAGAAGTTCTCTAGTTCAATTTTTGTGGCCGCTCATGTATACAGTCATATCATCTTTATATAGTATACTGTGTCTTTTTCCTTTCTGATATGTATTCCCTTGGTCTCATTTAGTTGTCTTATTTCTCTAGGTAGGACTTCAAGTACTATGTTGAAGATATGTGGAGAGAGTGGGCAGCCTTGCCTTGTCCTAATTTCAGTGGGATTGAATTAAGTTTCTCTCCCTTTAGTTTGATGTTGGCTATAGGCTTGCTGTGTATTGTCTTTACTCTGTTTTGGTATGTGCATGTATTCCTGATCTCTCCAAGACTTTAAAAATGAATGGGAGTTGGATTTTGTCAAATGTTTTTTTGGCATCTAAAGAGAAGATCATGTGGTTTTTCTCTTTCAGTTTTTTTTTTTTATATGGTGGATTAAATTGATGGATTTCCATATATTGAACCACCCCTGCATACGTGGGATGAAGTCTACTTGGTCATGTTGGATGATATTTTTTATGTCTTCTTGGATTCAGTTTTCAAGTATTTTATTGAGGGATTTTTTTTTTTTTGCCTCAATGTTCATAAGAGAGATAAATCTCAAGTTTTCTTTTTTTATTGGGTCTTTGCATGGTGTAGGTATCAAGGTGACCGTGGCTCCATAGAATGATTTTTTAATGTTCCTTATGTTTCTATTTTGTGGAATAGTTTGAAGAGAATTGGAGTTAGCTTTTCTTTAAAGGTCTGGTAGAATTCTGACCTGAAACTTCTGCCCCTGGGCTCTTTTTGGAAGGGAGACTTGATGACCACTTCTATTTCCTTGGAGGTTATAGGACTATTCATTCTGCTTACCTGATCTTGATTTAATTTTGATAAATGGAATCTATCAGGAAAATTGTCTATTTCATTTAGATTTTCAAATTTGGTGGCATATAGGCTTTTGTAGTAAGACATAATGATTGTTTGGATTTCCTGAGTGTTTGTTGTTATGTTAGCCTTTTCCTTTCTGATTTTGCTAGTTTCTCTCTGCCTTTTATTTACTTTGGATAATGGTTTGTCTATCTTGTTGATTTTTCTCAAAGAACCAGCTCTTGGTTTCATTGATTCTTCAAATTATTTTATTTGTTTCTGATTTATTGATTATAGTCCTGCGTTTTATTATTTCTTTCTGTCTACTCCCCTTGAGTGTGTCTGCTTCTTTTTTTCTAGGGCTTTTAGGTGAGCCATTAAGTTGTTTGTATGAGATATTTCAAATTTCTTCATATTTCTCATAGTATTGCTTTCATTCTGTCCCATAAGTTTGGATATTGTTGTGCCTTCATATTCAGTTAATTCTTGGAAGTTTTTAATTTCTTTCCTTATTCCTTCTTTAACCTAACTGTCATTTAGTAGTGAGTTGTACAGTTTCCATGTGGATGAAAGCTTTTCGTTATTCTGTCCTTGAGATTCACCATTAGTCTGTGGTGATCAGACAGGATACAAAGGATTATTTCAATCTTCTTGTATATGTTGAGGCTTGCTTTGTGACCAACTATATGGTCTATTTTGGAGAAGGTTCCATGAGGTGATAAAAAGAATTTATACTCTTGAATTTGGGTGTAATTTTCTGTAAACATCTATTAGGTGCATTTGTTTTAGGACCTCTGTTAATGCCATTATTTCCCTATTTGGCTTCTGTCTAGATGATCTGTCCCTTGGTGAGAATGGAGGTTTGAAGTCTCCCACAATTAAGGTTTTGAAATCGATGTGTGATTTAAGCTTTAATAATGTTTCATTTGCAAATGTAGGTGCTCCTGTATTGGGTGCATAGATGTTCAGAATTGTGATATCCTCCTGGTGGATTTTTTTTTTATTATGATAAAGTGCCCTTTGTCATCTTTTTTGATAATTTTTTGTTGAAAATCTATATTATTAGATATTAGGACAGCTACCCCAGGCTGTTTGTTGGGTCCATTTGCTTGAAAACCATTTTTCTAACCTTTTACTCTGAGGTGGTATTTATATTTGTTGCGGAGGGGAGGTGTGTTTCTTGCATGCAGCAGAATAGTGGATCCTGTTTCTGCAACCATTCTCTTAGTCTCTGTCTTTTTATTGGAGAGTTGAGTCCATTAATGTTGATAGGTAATAGCGACCAATGAATGTCAGTTTCTTTTATTGTGAAGTTGGTGGTATTACTGTGTTTCATTGCTTGTTTTCTCTTAATTTTTTGTTGTGAAGTTATCTATATACCATGTTTTCGTGGGTGAGGTGGTTTTTCTTGGATTCACATTTTCCTTCCAGTTCATCTGTAATCCTGTGTTGCTGTGTAGACATTGTTTATGCTTAGTTTTGGCATGGAATATTTTGTTTCTCCTTCTATGTTGATTGAAAGCTTTGCTGGGTTGGCATTGGTGTTTCCTCAATGTCTGCATGATATCTGCCCAGCCCTTTTTGACTTTCATAGTTTCTGATAAGAAGTCTGGTGTTATTCTGATAAGCCTTTCTTTATATGTTACTTGGCCTTTTTACCTTGTGGCTTTCCTTAATTTTTTCTTTGTTCAATAGATTTAGTGTTTTGACTATGATGTGACTATGATATGATGTGAGCAGTTTCTTTTCTGGTGTAGTCTATTTGGTGTTCTGTCAGAATTTTTTACGTTTATGGACATCTCTTTCTTTACATTGAGACAATTTTCTTCTATGATTTTCTTGAAAATATTATTTGGACCTTGGAGGTCCAATAACTGGACCTCCAAGAAAAGGAAAGCTGGAACTTTCCTTTTCATCTATTTCTACTATTCTTAGGTTTTATCTTTTCATGTTGTCCTTTAATTCTTGGAATTTTTGTGTTTAGACCTTTTCTGGGTTTTACTTTTTCTTTGAGAGATATATAAATTTCCACAAGTGTATCTTTAGCACCTGAGATTTTCTCTTCTATGTCTTGTATTCTATTGGTGATGCTTACCTTTCTGGTTCCTGATCTTTTCTTTAAGGTTTTCAACTTTAAAGAACTCCAGGGTTTTCTCTATTTGTGTTTTTTTTTTTTTATTCTATTTCTGTTTCCTCCCTTGTACCATTTCCTGCATCTCTTTGAATGTGGATTCCTGTCTTTCGATGATGGTTTCTATTTTTTTGTTGTTGTTGTTGTTGTTGATTTCCTCTCTAAATGCCACTAATTGTGCCTCTACTTGTACCTTTCTTTGTTTGGCTGTATTTGCCTTTATTTCTTTGATAGTTTTTTTCCCCCTCTTTATTTGGCTTCATTTGTATGGCTATTTCCTTGAGACTTTTGTTTGTTTCCTCTTTATGTGCCTAAAACAACTGGATAATCGTAGCTTTAAAATCATTTCCATGTGTTTCTGATAAATTGGGGATATATTGATTCTAATGAATTGGGGATATATTGATTTGGGGAGTTGCTGGTGAAGCCACGATAGCCTGATTTTTGTTGAATGTGTTCTTACTCTGGGCATTTGCTTATCCATAACCTTCGCTGTTTGTTCCTGGAGTCTGTACTTCAGACTGATTTTGTCTTTCTCTGGTGTCTAGATCATTCTTTATCAAGATGAGAGAGATCCACTGCTTTGAGAGTTTGTGTTGGTGTTTCAGCTGTACCTAATGGAGTAAGGTTGCTGGCATGGGTGCACAAGTGTGGTTGAGCATACAAGTGCATGTGTGTGGAAGTATGATTTGAAGGACAGGGTGCTATAGACTGTAGATCCCTGGAATGTGGTGTGGGTTGTGTTGTGCAGACACAGGAGGAGGTGCAGACTCTGGGCTGTCTGTGGCCACAATGTGCAAGTGCAGGTTCCTGAATACCTCAGTGGCCTACAGGCCTGTCATACTCTCCTTCTGGTATTCAGAGCTGTCTGGGCTCCAGGAAATGTTTGCCTGGACTCCACTGGGAGACACACAGAACAGGGGCTTCTCTGTTGAGAATGCTATCCCAAGAATGCCTATGTTGCCCACAGTGGAGCTGTAGGTGGGAGGGATCTGATGTCTGGCTGCTATTATAGAGGGATGCTGGATCTAGGACTCTGCACACACTCACTTGGAGGTGCACTAACTCTTTAGCAGGCCCAATTAGAAAGCACAGGGGTTTCTTCTGTTTTCTACTCTCAGATTTGGGGCTTCAGGGGCAAATGAGAGTGTGGGAGATCTGTCAGCTCAGTGGTGTTGTAGCTGCAGTCCTGGGAGGCTGGTATAGCAGCCCTCTGGGAGTCCTGCTTCAGTTGCAGAACTGGGAAGCCAGTACAGATGCCTATTTGGAGGCCCTGGGGAGCCCATACAGCTGCCTGTCGACTGGGGTGGCCTGACAGAACTGGGTGGCCTTTACAGCCAGCCACACACCACTGAGTGTCTTGGAGGCCCACCTGTGTTGTCTCAGTTAATGAGCAGGGAGTTCTGTGCTGGGAGCAGCAGGCACTATGGGCCACCTCTGCTGAGGAGGAAGGCCAGACAATGGGAAGTGTAGGGGTATTGAATATTCGCCAATCTCAGTACCTGGAAAAGTCCACAGATGGCCTGGATCCAAATGGTCTCAGCTCATGAGTTGTCCCCTATCTCCCAGGAAGCCTCATTGTTAATGTTATAGCTTTTGCTCCCCCTCCACTTACCGATTTGGGAGTTTCAGATCCTCTGCCCCTCAGATAAATGGTGAGCTCTGTTCCCCGCCATCTTGGATAACTCTAAATTAAAACAATTTATGGTAGTAACAATTAAAATATTTAGAACAAATTTGACTATAGATTAAATAGTAGATTAGATAGTGAAGACAGAAGAAATAGAAAATAGATGCATAAAAACTCACCAAACTTATCTAAAATACACTTCAAGAATGAGAAATAAATAAATTATTTTAATATAAGAAAAATCTACATAGCAATGAAAACTACTAGTTGGAGGCATTAATACAATAGTGAAATGCTTGCTTATCCTGTGGTCCTGTAATTAGCCTATTATACAGTAGTGAAATGCTTGCTTAGCTGGGTTCCAAACCAGTTTTAAAAAATCCAAAGAAGTATTAGATTACTTCAGAATAATAATTATGTTTAAATAATAACTTCTTAATAATATATTCTTAAGGTATATAAAGCACACATTGAGAAAATTAAAAAGGTACTTTCAAACTATCAAACTGAGGAACTTTAAAACATATCAGCAATAAAGGGTGGATTGATAGCTTTCTTTCAATAAGCAAAATATCTAATCTTTGCGTACATGGATAAGTTGATGGAATGTGTATAGACAAACAACCAAATAGAAATTCTTACATTTAATGCTTGATGTGCTGTGGTGTATCCACTAGAGTGGACTGTTCAAACATTTGTTCAAGCCTATTAAATTCCTTCAGCATCACAGTGTAGTACCAAGTGTTTCTCAGGGTGAGCTTTTAAACACCCCCCCCCCACACACACACACAACATATTCTTGGTTTACATAATTCAGTTAACAAGAACAGTTAACAATTGGCCAGAAGCAGAGCTGCAGAAGCCAAAAACCAAGGTTAGCACATTTAAAGAATTTCACAGAGCAATGGCCATTGATGAATTCAATATTTGCTTTTATTTTGGCAGGTGGTACAGTCTATTTGCTGCATTTTATAGCCTGAATAGTATTTCTTGTTCTAAAAAAGGTGAAAAATAACAGTACCCTAACTGGCTTTCTACTAAAAGTAAAGAAATAAACATTCATTGTATTTTATTTAGTGTCATTTGTCAATTTTATGTGATCCGAGTCTCAGTTATCAACTTGAGGTCTGGAATCATCTGCAAGATGAGCATCTGAATATAACTCTGAAGGATTTTCTTAATTGGGAAGTGGGAAGACCTGCCTATAATAGGTGGCAAAGTTCCTGGAATCCTAGACTGTACAAAAAAAAAAAAAAAAAAAAAAAAAAAAAAAAAAAAAAAAAAAAAAAGAAGAAGAATAATCTGATCTGAACACATGCATGCACTGTTCTTTGAATTTCTTGTTCATTGTAAATAGGAATACAATGTGAAATATTGTTAAAGTCTGAGAATCACTGAAGACCCCACACACAAGTACTATGCAAAAACAAGAAGTGTTTATTCTGTAGAAATTTGCCAGCATGCCATGGCCACCATTTCTTAGAATGGGACACAGAAGTGAGCATATAGGATCAACTTAAAGGCAATTAGGGAAATTTCCAGAAAGAGTGAGGTAACCTTTCACTTGATTGGTTGACTCAGAAGGTATGCAAGATTTAGGATTGGCTAAACATTTTGGAACATTCCAGAGTTTCTAAGGACTTTTCCTCAGGTTTGCTAAACCACTGTACTTGGCTCAAGCCCATGTGTTAACCTTTAATTTGATTGGTTGCCCAAGAGCTGCCAGTTTTAATCAGATTAGTCAAACAGATTGTGTCCTTTTTGGGGTCTGTCAGGGGTTTTGGATTTATTAGACTTCTCATTTCCCCCTTGAGAAATAATCCACCTCAAATCATTGAGATTTGTCTATGGGTTGGTATTGTTGCTTTAAAATCATTAACTGCACAGAGGAAATATGCTCCTTAACAAATCTGACTAAAGCATTGATAGTAACTGTGCTGCAAGTGAGAGCAAACAATAATGAGAAAATAGGTCCAATAAGGACTGAGACCAGAGTTGTTACCCGGGGAGACCAGTTAAACATTGATTCATACCAGCTTTGGGATTGTTCCCGTTCTTTCATTCTTTCCTGTAACACCAAACCTTCAGTCCCTGTTGCTATGGTTCCAACCATACCAAAACCTCTAAGGGATGATAAGAGTATAATAGTAATAGGTTCTCTTTCTACCTGTTGGTAACTGGTTCTAGATGAGAATAGACGTCATTTTCAGGGTAATAGGTTACTTTAGGGACCAGCTGAACTAGAACACAGAAATCATTTAGGATTACATTGTGCACACAGTGAATTATTCCAGAAGCACAAGTCCACCAAGTGTTTCTATGTGGAATGTCCTCAGGGATCTGCACATCACTGCAAAAATGAGAATAAACTTTTGGAACTGAATTTCATAGGCAGAGACCCTTTCCAGTAATTTCATTTAGGGTAAGTTTTTCTCTCTCTAATTGTTGCCATCTACACTTTGGAAACTTAGACATTCATTGATCAAGCAGTGTGTAGGGTGGAGTATAGCCTTCTAGCTTCTCTGATCTTCCACTGGGACCTGTTCTTGGCGGTGTCTCAATTGCTGAGAAGTCTCACACCCAGCAGTGTTGACATGGGAATGGTGTATCCAGGTCTGGATTCCATCTACCTTCACAACAATTGATGTGTTCAGAGTCACTGTGTGAGGTTCCTTCCAGCAATGTTCCAAAGTCTTATGATTATGTCTCCAAATCCAGACCTTGTCACCTGGTTCAAAGCAACAGGAGGTGGAGTGGACTCATAATCTCTTTCATGAAAGACCAGAGATTCTTTTCAGTATTGTGCAATGCTTGTAGGGATTCCACAAAATGTTGGCTATCAAATTCAGCAAGACACTCAAACTGAAGATTGGGATGAAGGGAAGGGGTCTTACATAGAGAATCTCAAAGGAAGTAAGACCCAAAGTAAAGGGGGTATTTCGAGCTTTGTACAATGCATATGGAAGGAGGGCCACCCAGTCACTGCCAGGTTTCAAGGGTCAATTTAGTTAGTGTCCCCTTCAGTGTCTGATTCATTCTCTTTACCTGACCTGAACTTTGGGGATGATAAGCATTATGAAGTTTCCAGTTTATCTCCAATATATTTATTAGTCCCTGTGTTACCTTAGAGAGGAAGGCCAATCCATTGTCTGACCCTATGAGAGTGGGTAATCCACTCATGGGTATGATGTCTTTCAGCATCTTCTTGGCCACTACACTGGCAATTTCCCTCTTGGTGGGGAAAGCTTCTGCCCATCCTGCAAAGATATCTATAAAGACTAGCAAATACTTATAGCCATACATTTCTGGTTTTATTTCAGTATAATCTATTTCCCAATTGGCCCCTGGACATTGGCTTCTTACCCTAGTCCCAGTGAGTCCTTGATTTGAGTCAGTGACATTGACAGCTTGGCATATGGCACATTAAGAGATGATTTTATCAACCATCTCACTCAGGTGAAAAATCTTGTATTTGGCCCCTATCAATAATTCTTTGATTTTTCCTTTGGCCCTTGTGAGTATTTTGGTGAGTCTTATTGTTAAGCTTTTAAGCAAAGTCTTTAGACTCCACTGCACATTGTCTGGGATCCACTCATGATCTTCTGGACTCTTCCAAATGGTTCTGGTCACTTCTCCAGCTCTGTCTTCTGCAGTACCCACAGCTTGTCTTCTATTCTCTGGATGGCTTCACTCCACTACTGCTGCTGTTCTTGGTAATCATCCTATGGTACTGGTATTTCTAAAATACCAGGGTCTTCTTCTGCAACTGGGCTGCACTTACACAAATACTTTCTTATAGGCTTTCTTTCTGGTGTCAAGACTCAACCTCTCTCCATGACCCACTCATGCCTTCCAAACCAGTAAAACCTGGGTGACTCTTACACTACCAAGATAAAGCATAAGCAAGTTCAGGAATACAGCTTCTGTGTGCTGACTCTGAGGAAACAATTCTCAGAAGATTTCACCTCAGTGCTACTGGTCCCTTAAGACATGGTGCCTTCTGGGACAAGGCTGTTCCCTTCAGTGAAAAGGACTCAAGCTGTATCTGGCCATGGGATATCAGTCAGATCCAGTCAGAGACTTTGGACAAGTTGTACCACAGTGGAGCAGTCATACTGGATACTTGTATTCAGATCCAGCAAACGGGTGGCCAGGTTGAGTGTTAAGGAATTGCTGTAGTGTATGCTGGGTGGGCTGAAAAGCAAAGACTGAAAATGGGCCAACCAGGCATTTGAAAGCCATTGGTATAGAGGGTTCTTCAAAATCCCTTCAATAGTATGGTGGATAGATACAACTATAGTAATCTTGTCTGCATCTTTAACCCATAAGGCAGTAGCTACTCTGATGCAGAGGCATCGTGGCCAACATTTTGCAGCTGGTCTTTCTCTATGGAATGGCAGGTTTTGGACTCATCCTGGGGACTGAATTTACCCAGGAATGGGGCCTGCCTATCTTTTTCTTGCCTGTAGGTCAGATTTTTCAGTTCGTTGGTGTCAGGTTGATCACAGTGGGCTGCAAATAGGATCTTTACCAATCCTTAGTTTTGTTTTTCCTCTGAGGTTTCCCTGTTATTATAAACCTTTTTTTTTTTTACTATTACAACCAACTCAGTTAATTTTTTTTTTTTTTTTTACCTTTGAATCCATCCAGTCATTGAAGCTTTCTGTGAATATCCAGTGCAGACTGGTTGACAAAGTCCATGGTGATGGCAGACTGATTCACTTAATTGGTAATGTCAAAGGCTATAGGTACACCTCCAGCAATCTTTACAGGATGGTGCTTGGACTCTCATCTTTTCCTGCACTATCTGTTTGACTTTTTTAAACCTGGGGGCCGCCTAGCAGTTTCTCAGAGGATTCCCATGAGAACCTGGCAGTAAACTCAGAGCCCCTCATTTCCTTCTGCGATGTTATGATCTCAGTTGTCAGGGCAGGGGAGAAGAAAAGCTGCATTGATATCAGCGTGGAACTGAGCGGTTACTCCTTTGGCACCTGAAACCAATTTCTGGGCAGCCGACAGAATATGATCCCTCTCTTCAGTTGCCAAAAGAACCTGTAACAACTGTTTGCAAGGTGGACTGGTGGGTGAACATGATGAAGAGATCAAAACACTAAGCTTCCTTCTCAGAGATCATGTGGTTCTGTAATTTAGTACTGTCTCCTGTTACCATCAGGGAGCCCCAATGGCTCCCAAGGGGAGAGTTACAGTGGAGTCAGCTTCTGGTACCATTTAAAAAGCTGTTCCAGACCTTCTCTAAGGCAGACTCACTAAAGGATCAGGAGGGGGAGCCTGCTCTTCTCCTGCAGCAAGGGCGTCCCCAAGAGAAGGTGGAAAGACTGGGTAAGTAGCAGGTTATAAGGTAGGGGGTAAAAATCATCATCCTCCGGGGCTGAAGGAGGAACCAAGGGTGGGCAGCGTGGAGGCACCACTTTGGGAGAATAGAGGGAATAGAAACTAGGAAGGGTTTAAGCCAAGATGGAGGGCACTCTTCTAGATATTGCCAGGTGGTGATGTATGGAACCTGGTCCAGGTGTCCTGGATTGTTGTAGACAAGAGCCTTAACTCTGTAAATAATGGGCATATGAAATAATGGCCACTCTGACCACCCTACATTGCAGGTGGGCCATTAACTCCTGCAAAAGATGGTTAATTTACCTGGATCAACAACCAAACCTGAATCCTTTGCAATTACGCAGAAATCCTTGAAGTATTCCAGCACTAAACTCAAGGAGGTACAAGTAGCTTGACCCATGATTAGATACTTCATTCAGCAAACCACAAGATAAGAAGTATACAAACACAAATAGACACAAGAGAATGAAAACGAAACACAGAAAAATGACAGCAGAACCCAAACATGGGTAGAGATCTAATGCTGGCACAGAAACCTACTGATTCTACCTAAGAATCAGAGCCTCCAAATCTCTGGTGTCCCTGGCCTTTGGACTATCTGAAACACAAAGACACCAGACAAGACACAGGGCATTCCGAAAAAGTTTACCAATTGGTTGGGGAGAGAAAGGGTCCTGTCAAAAGCTCCACCAACTTGAGTAAGGCATCCCCAGTGATCCAAGGTGAGCCCCCAAATGTCAGGGTATGAGACTCACTGAAGAAAGATGACAGACACAAGTAGTAAAAGAAAGCAAGGAGCGTTTATTCTGCAGAAATTTACCAGCATGCCAGGGCCACCATTCCTCAGAATGCTCAATTTAAGGCAGTTCAGGAGGTTGCCAGAAGGAGTGAGGTAACCTTTCAATTGATTGGCTGAATCAGTAGATATGGGGGATTTAGGATTGGTTAAACATTTAGGAACTTTCCAGAGTTGCTAAGGACTTTTGCTCAAGTTTGCTAAATCATTGTACTTGGCTAAAGCCCATGTGTTAACCTTTAAGCTGACTGGCTGCCTGATGGCTGTGGGTATTAATCGGATTAGTCAAACATATTGGGACTTTCTGGGTCTCTTAGGACTTCGGAGTTATTAAAACTCTCAATATCTCATCTGCTTCAAGCTTCTGCCACCAGGACCTTTCCATCATGATGGACTTTATCCTGGGGCTGTGACCAAAATTAAGCCCATATTCCCTTAAGGTGCTTTTACTGAGTATTTTTATCACAGCAGCAGGAAAAGTAACTAAGATGTATGGATACGTACTTGAATATGATAGACCATAAATTGTGAACAGTAGCTGTTATGTCAGCATGAATAAAGTTCATAAAAGAGTCACAAGAAGATGCATGCTTTATGAGTGTATTCATATAGCATTAACTGGGATAAAACTATAACATGTTGATATAATATGAAGTAAAATCAAAAGCATAATTAAAACACATTTGTGGAGCATAAATATATGAAGAGAGGGAGGACAGATTAGTAAATGATACAATGGGCTATATGGTACTGCTAATATTTTGTTCTAAATTGGGAGATGTATACATAGAGGCTTAGATAGTTGTTATCCATTGCATTTATTTGTTACCTTTATAAATAAGCTGAATTTTCTAATAAAACCTGAATTTATTAATTGCAGTAATTTAGGGACTGGAAATTGGCTCAGAGCTTGAGGCTTCTACATGGAGATTTGCTTCTTTAAGCAAATGTATGAAGACACCTGCAATATTAACAGTAGATTGAGTATAATATCCTCTAAATGGCTTCTTACAATGCAGTAATGTAACCCCACTGAGTCTCTGCTTCTCCCTGTTGTAATATACAGGCCTTTTCCATACTGGGTGGGGCTAAAGAGAGGGAAGCTTGGCCATAATGTGTGGGTACAAACAGTATCTTGGTCAGCTCAGTGAGTGCTCAGTAAAGAACACACACCTGGTAACAGCTTCAAAGAACTGATTTGTTTATTAGGGGGACATTTTTGCCCCTGGGGAACTGTGTGGCTGTGCACACCTAGCCAGGACAGAGACATTGGAAGATAGTTCAACACATAATCAGGGTCCAGGGAACATGAACTTTGTAAGGTCATACAAGATGTTAAGCCTGATAACTCTCAAGGTAATAAATTCCTACTAGAGTTGATAGTGGGTCAGCTGACTTAATGACACCAGGTTGGGAAATGGCAGGAGCCAATTCCTGCCATCCTCATCTGAGGTATCTGGGATTGAAGCTCTCCTTGACCCTTCCTCTGTAATCTCGGGCCATTAATGGTCCCACAACTCCCTACCTCTTGTTTTATGAAGGAGCAGTATCATTATAGTCATCATACCCTAGGATGGAAATGGTTTGGTATTGAACCAGAACCTGGTTGATAGTTACTTTGGCAATATTGCTTACTTGTTGCTTGTTACTTGCTTACTCGTTACTTGGATGAAACAGGGTGCTAGGAGTAGGATGTCCCCACTGGCCAGTATGAGGCCTAGAGGGTAAGAAGCCAAGCTACCAGATGGTTTGAGTAACATGGGATAGGGTTACTGGATTCAAAGCATGCCCAGAGATCTCACCAGATATCCTTAAGAACTGGTATGTTTTATTCTACTAGCCCATATTCATTGATGTAGAAACAGTATTTCTCCTCCAGTACATCACAAGTCCCTCACTGTTCCCCAGTTAGTAAATAGAGAACTCTCTGATTTTATAGAACAACCCCAGGAAAAGAAGTGATCTGTTGTTGAAGGGACTTGATACTATCTCTGGTGGAAGCCATGGCCTGGCCAAGCTTATCCTGGAAGTCCCTGGCCAGATGGTGTGTTTGGACAAGGGCTGCTCCAGGCTGCTCCAGCAACTTCACTGGTGCTCAGCAAGGAAGTGAGACCCAGTTTGATGAGCAGAGGGATAAAGACCTCCCTTTTCTTTAGGTCCCCTCCCAGCTGTAAGGTGAATTCTTCAAGTTCATAGAGATAAACCTGGGGTACAATCATTACAGAAACCTTGAAAAGGGGGGTTAACACTGGAACTGGTAATGCTCTTGCACCAGAGAAGAGTGGGTGGTGGTCTGGCGGAAGCTAACACATATAGGCTTGGTGACAGTGATGTTAAGGGAGCATGTATATGGGACCTTGAAGAAAGCCCAGTGGCAATGGCAGAAGGTTATGTTAAAAAGAGGAATGTTTTTTTTTTTTTTTTTTAACTTTTCTGTGGGTAATGGGCCACTGGGTTCATAAAGAAAGATGTTAGTGGGAACAGCCGCCAATGGTGGCTAGGAGAGGGAAGCACATAAAAAGCATTGAGAGGAGTTATGTTAGGTGGTTAGGAGAAGGAGATCAGCTGTATATTGGATGTATTATAACCAGAAGGAGGTAAATTGGACCTCATTTTGAGTCTGATCTTTCTGTTGAAGAGTGTTAATGCAGGTAAAGACTCACTTGGAGGCAGAGAGAGATGGCAAGAAATGTTTATGTTGGCTACAAGTTATTTGGCATAGCCATTAGAGTATAGCTTACCCATGATTCCTATTTGCCATCATTCACCTCGGGGATCACTGATGGAAAGCTGAAAATGAATGTTAAGATTGGCGAGCATGGTATCACCATGACTGGGGGATTCATTTTGGTATGTCTAATATCTGCAACTTCTATATATGGAGGCTTCCTGGAGGCAGGCACCTGTGTGCAGTAAGGAAAGAAAAGGAAAGACCTGGGAATGGTGGAAATTGAATTAGGTTGTAGACTGATCTCTAACCTGGTCCAGCATCCTTAAAATGGGCCTTCCTGGGTTTCTATAATTTTGTTGTTTCTGTTGTAGGTATTCAAAGCACAGAATATCCAGTGGTGAGTATTGGGAGGATTAGGAAGAAGCTAGGCAGCAGCAGAGTTAGAATTAAACATAACAAAAGACAGCCATTAGAATAGAGCAAAGGGAAATCTATGGAGGGCACATGACCTGGGCATCTGCCATTAGATCATGAATGTCCTTTCAGGAGATCTTGTTCGGTTAGTGGTGGTGCTTCCTCTGCCTTCTCTGTCAGCAAGAGGCAGGCCATTTCCTTGGTCAGTGGGGTGGTGGTGGACATTTCTCACAAGGAAATGTCGTATGGAAAGACACAAATAAAACCCCTTCTAATTATTGTAAGGTGGAGTCTGGTCCCTTCCATATCCTGTCCAAGGGATCAGGCCATTGCACTAGGCTGGAAGGAGTAAACCGTGGTAAATACCAGTGGAGTAGTATAGAGCGATGTTTGGAGTTCTTACAAATATTAGATATATTTAGAGTACTCAGAGTCATAATTAATTTTATGTTAGGGAGTAAACATTTCCTTTTTGTTTTTTAAGTTGGTCTTTTGATGTGTTCTTTTATTATTCCTTGGCCCTGGGGCTTGTCAGAAATCCTATGTGGTGGTCAATTTACCATTGTAAGCAGAAGGTTTTGAATTGGGAGATAGTAAACGCAGGGCCATTATCAGTTTTTATCTTTTGAGGAATTCCTAAGATGGCAAAAGAGTAGAACATATGATGAAATAACTTTTTTTTTTTCCTGTTTCGGCTTTAGCTCATATAAAATGTGACTATGTGTCAACAGTGACAAAGACATATTTTTGAGGGCCGAATTCGAGAATGTGGGTGACATCAATTTCCCATTGGACATAGAATTTGAGACATTGGGATTTGGTGCCCATGGTTTGTAAAGCTGGGGTAGTAATAAGGAAAGCACAAGAGGAGCATGTTGTTATTATTTTCTGAAGCTTAACAAGAATAATGTGAGGGAAATGTGAATAAAAACATTTTATATTTGTTTGTTTGTGTGTGTGTATCTGAGTGGGACTGATCTGCTTGCTCAAAGCAATGAAGGCTGTGAACACTCCTGTAGAAGCAGTCTGATCAGCAAGGGTGTTTTTCTCAGATAACAGACCTGGCAGGGAAATCTGACATGGTGGATGTAAAAGGAAGTAGCTCTTCCCTTTACGAAGGTGGAGACATGTGGGAGCAAAATGGAAAGTGGATTGGCATCTAACTTGACAAAGGATCTTGATAACCAGGGAGGTAAATTAATACTATATACACTGTCTGAAAAGAAAACTTAAAGGGCCTATTGACTTCTTTGAAGGCTAAATAGATAACATAGAGTTCTTTATAGTGGAAGGAGTGATGGAGCAACTCTCTGAATTGAATAATGGGGGATTCATTTCCAGGTGAATAGTGTATTATTGCCATAGCTCCTGTCTTTCCTCCAGAAGTAAATATCAAGGGGTCCTGGTGATAGGCCTCTTTGCAAAGAGGTGGGGTAGGAAGTGGCAGCCACCACAACCAAGGGAAAGCAAAAATGCATCTTTCATTAAGGTAGTGGTTATCTGGGAACCTGGGAATCCTATTAAGCTAATACCAAATTGAAAGTAATTTCTCTGTAGCCATTGACTATCAAAAAGAGAAAAGGCAGTGGTATCAATTCTTTTCCTATAGTTTGTAGGGCTCTATCCCTGCCATTTCTAATCATAATATCAAGTGCATCCAATTCAGAATTCTAGGTGCACTAAACAATGGAGTGTGGAACCATTCCAGCTCTCCCTGTGGTTGATTTAGGGCTCTTACAAGTGTAGGGGAGGAATCAAAGATAAGAAGCTGTTTAGGCATTGTTTGGGTATATCTAGCAAATGCCATTTTAGGGACATATTGAAAGAATTTGTTGCTTGGCTTGCATCAGGGGAGAGTGTTCATGGGGAGGAAAGGATTTTATTTCCTTTTAAGAGGTCAAAGAGAAGCTAGAAAGTGCTTGTAGAAAAGGGGAGTCAGGGTCAAAGCCAGTTAATGTTACTTAAATATCTCTGGAAGGAGGCAAGAGTTAAATTTTTGATGAAGAAAAGGGTAGGTTGGCATATTGAGGTGAGAGAAATTTTTGTTCTTAAGAATGGGATAGGCAGAATTAATCATATTTTTAAGTAGCTATTTTGAATCCTAGGGTAAATAGCGAGTGTGTTAATTAACCCTTAAATTGGGAGGGGGAGGGGGAATAATATCCCCATACAAGGAGGTCAATCTATGTAGTTGTAAATATTGAGTCCTATGTCTAAGCAGGCTTTAATGTGGTCATATCACCCTCTTGGCAGATGGTGGAACTGTTAGCAATTTCCTATGGGCAGGGGGATGTCTATTCATATTACAAGGCCATCCTAGAGTTGTTAATGAGAGATATCGAAAATATATCATCATTCACAGTCTCCAGGATGAAGAGGAATAAAAACGAAAAGTCAGTTTTTTCACACTTATTGCTAAGAGAGAGATAATGACAGGGATGGCTGAGACATGAAGCAACCCCCTTTGGGAAGAACTCTAGACTCAAATATTTTTATTAATTATTCTTAAATCTAGTACTAGTCTCCAGCCTCCTGAGCTATTTGCTTTTGTAGAGCAAACACAGGGGTGTTCCATGGACTATAGGAGGAGCAAATATGTTGGAGTAGCAGCTTCTCTTTTACTAGCTGTGCGAGGGCTTCAAGTTTCTCCCTTGATTTATGACATTGTTCAGCCCAGATGGGCTGATTAGAAAGCCAGTCAAATAGTAAACTTAACAATGTCCCTTAGAATTGGGAGTGATTGGAGGAGAGATTTTTAAGGCATTATTTTTGGAGGAGGTATAGTTTTCTTTATGGGTTTAATCATCTATTCTGAAAAAATTCCTTTCTTGTAGACTAGCAAACGCTACTTCTTGGGCCTTTATGTCTCCTAAGAAGACTGGTGGCAATGTTCAATGTTAGAGAACATATTATACCAGTAGCTACACCAGGGCCTTGCCATATGTAGACCTGCCCAGTGATAAAAACATGATTGCAGCCCCCTGTGCCCAAAAGCTGGTGTCCAGGAATTAGCTGCCAATCTTGTGACATCTCCTGTAGAAAAATAGTTTTGTCTGCCCTAGTATCAATAAAGCATTTAAATGTCTTGTCATCAAATTTTATGAGGTTTTTTGGTGAGTGCCTTTTGATGTTCTAGACACATAAAGCTTCTGTGGGTGTAGTTTTTCCTTTTAATTTCAGTGCCATTTTAAATTAAAGGCTCTAGTTGTTAGCCATTTTTATCATAATGGGAAAGACCACCTTTTTTCCAGTGGAAATATTTGTGACACCAGGAGAAAACTGTCTTACAAGTATTGGGGTACCTCATGAGAAGGGTCTTTTTTGGGCATTCATTTTTCCAGTGTCCTTTTCTACCACATTTAAAGCAGATTTCATGTGCTGTTATTGCTGCTGCATAGTGTTCAGCTATGGAAGCTCCTAGATGTGATGTTCCTGTCTTGAATAGCCAAAATCAGTGTTTATTTTTGAGGACTTGGCAGATGAGCTTAGACTTAGGAGTCATGCCCTCCCAGATGATGTTTTTAAGAAGGAGCTCCTTGGCTTGCAAAAACCGGAACTTTTCTTTCTAAGCTCATTTTTGTCGTCAGAATAAAATCAGAGAGAACCTCCTTCATCTTTTGGTGAAAAAAAAAAAAGCATGGAGGATGCAGGGTCTTGTTAGCCAGAGGACAGGGTGATTCTATCCCAGGCTTCAAGTGTTCAGAGGTGCATCTCCTGGTTGAGCTGCTTGTTGGGTTTCCATGGGAAAAAAAAAATCTCCCTGGCCACAAAATTCATCACATACCCACAGGATGTCATCTTGGTACTGACTCTGGCTCATTTATTGGAAACATTCATCCTGCAAGAGAGCCTGCTGCTATAAAAAGATTGGCTGGGCAGAAGAGAGGCAGATATCCTGTCAATCCTGGTGTGTTTTTAAAGTGGCAATTTGATTTTGGAAGAGGAATTGGGTCCGTGGGGCATGAATGTCATCTTCTTTGACTGCCTATCTAAGCACTTTTAATCCTTTAGCTTAGTGTAGGTACAGATTAAGCAGTCTAGTTTAGATGGAATGAACATTGACTGGAAATGCCTGGAATCTGACCTGGAGTGGAAAAAAATCCCACATTACTGGAATTTTATTTTGATTTGATACCTTAGGCTGGAAGTTGAAACCCCATGGTTTTCTTGACTTCTCCTCAGGGAGTATGCACTAGCATTTCTTCCTTCATCAACATTTACTTCTTTGTCCATACAAAATAATACCCCCCATATATATATATAATGTCAGAACCTTTAATCCTGTGTTCTGATGAGAGTAGAGGAGGATCATAAACCCATATTAAGTTGAGAGCTTTTAATTGAATATTCATAGGTATTTATGATGCCAAATAGAAAACCTATATGGAGCTCAGTATAAATACTGGTACTGCTACAATTGTCAAAAACAGAAAATAATGGTAAATCTATACTGAATATTTATAGGTAAAATATCTATATGTGGAATTATTGGTTTAATTAAAAGCTAGAAATGAAAAAATAAAAGATTTTATAGTTTTGAATGCAAATTATATCTATATTAAGATAATAGTACCTATACTTTACAAACAAGAGTCATATTAATAACTATTTTTCATCCCTAAATGTCACAGGTTACTTTCAAGGCTATCGATTACTCTTTACAGCACAATAATAAGGCCTTATTGGTGAAGAAAACAATTACTTATGTGTTGAATATGGAGAATTTAAGTTGGTGCCTAACCAGAAGCTTTATCCCTACATACTAGCATTCATGGTGCTGTAATGTACTCTTCACATTACCAAAGAATTAAGGTCATCATCAAGATCTGTTGGCGTACTATTAAAGAAACTCTTTATTTTACAGTTTTTTTTATATCTCTTCTTTCCTACTCCCCTCAATCTCTTCCAACACCCCAATACCAGATAGGAGGAATGGTTAGTGGCAGAGGAGGCACAGTCCTCTTAGCTGTTTTCTCCTGGTTATGGTTGTGAGCTTCCTTGGAGCCATTTCAATCCTCATTTCAGGACATCTTCAACTTCCTGTCTCACTGCATCACCAGCAACCTGGAGCCACAGGGGAATGCAACAGCAGCCTTGTTCTTTCTTGGCCTTCTACTATATTCTCTGGCCTCTGACATTTATTCTCTTTTCAGAGTCCTCAGATTTAAATTGCCTGCAGCTGGCTTAGAGCTCTTATCAGAGCCTGCATAAGGCAAACATTTCGCTGCTGTAGACTATCTGAATCAGTCCCACATCCCACATCTGGGATTAAAACAAAAACATGTTTATGCCCACAACAAAAATCACCCAGCTACCAATCCTACAACCCACAACAGTGACCTACTGCAAGATATGCTGGTATAACAGTAGCACAATATTATGGAAGTGACTAACCACCTTTTGATTGGACTTAATGCCCATGCCATGAGATAGAACTGATGCCTGATACTTGTAAAGTGGACAACAACCTGAAACTAGATAAGACATGGGCCTAGAACATACCAAAAAATTACTGCTAATGACATAATACTATACCCTTAGATCAGTGAGCTACTCAGCCCTCATTGGTGAATTTTCTTCCTGCAGTAGATTGGAATTAACCAACCACCCACAACTGGACAATGTGAATATTGTAAGACACTTTAGAATATTTGGTCATAAATGGAATGTCCTCATCAACATTGCCATCCTCAACTTAAGGTTCAGGGATCTATAGTTAAAAGGATACAGAAAGAGTCTTAGAGCCAGAGGGGATGGATGATTCCACGGAGATAGTATTGTTCAGATACAATAGGACTGGTGCCCATATAAATTCAGACACTATCCTACTATGCATATGACCTGCACAGGTTCAAGCCATATAGTGTCCCAGCACTGAGAAGGGGATATAAACACAGGTCCTATCCCTAGCCAAAAATGATTTATAATTGATACCTTCTGGCAAAGGTAAAAAGAAACATTTTTTTTTCTTCAATGGAATCACACTAAGTATATCAATGACATTTTAGGCCAGGTCCCATGCCCAAGAAGAGTTGGCCACACAAAATGAACTCAGGGGTATTTTGTAAACATTTTCTTCATTTTTCCCTTACTTCTATCAAACAATGATAATATTATTCATTATCTTTAAGTGTTTTTGTTGTTGTAGTTTGTTTTTTCTTGGCTTCCTTTAAGGGATTTATTCATTTTCTCCAGTCGTTTATGTTTTCCTGAATTTCCTTAATCTTAGACTTCCAGTAGAGGATGTAGGACACCAATCCAGCCACAAAACCTCTGAACTACAATTTGTCCTGTTGACATGATATGGTGGGTTAAAGGTAATACAAACATTGTGGAAATTTTTAACTAATGACTGGTCCAGCTTGGGATCCATGCTGCAAGAAGGAACTCACCCTCAATACTACCTGGAGGGCCAGGACCCAGAGGATTAAAACCCCATAGACCTAAGACAAAACGACTCAATTGTCATCAAAGAGGTTTCATCCAGCAACTGATGGAAACAAATGTGGAGACTCACAGCTAAACATTGGGTGGATCTTTGATAATCCTACAGAAGAGAAGGGACGAAGGATTGTAGGAGCCAGAGACATCAAGGACACCACAAGAAAATCAGAGAATCAACTAACCTGAACTCATAGGGGCTCACTGAGATTGAACAGACAATCAGAGAGACTACATGAGTCTAATGTAGGCCCTATGTACATATGTTATAGTTGTGTAGCTTGGTCTTCTTGTGGGACTCCTTACATGGAATCAGTGAGGGGTTTATTTTTTATGTTTGTGCCTGCTTTTGGGACCCTTGTCTGCCTATAGGATTTCCTCATCCAGCCTTAATATGAGTGATTTTTGAACACAATTATATCCATGTTAACAATACACACCCTGGACTTCATTCTGAACTTTCTTTCCTCCCTCCACCCAAGTATTTTGAATTGTGACCTGTAACCAGACGTTTTGGCTAATTTAATGGATTCTTATATCCACCACCCTTCTCCATTCCAATCCTTTCTAAGACCCCAACACTAGGTAGAGGAGAAAGAAGGTGAAAGGAGGTGTAAATACCTTTAGACTACTTCTTGCTGATTAGGGACGTTCCTTGGGGCATGTCCAGTTTTCATCATCAGAATACCAGCAGCTAACAATCCAGTAAATAACAATCCAACAGTATCAAAAGCAGCAGCAGGAGCAACAGTAGGGGGTGCAGCAGCCACCACATAGACCCTCTTGGTGTTCTTGCATTTATACCCTCCAAAGAGTCCCCAGAATTCCAAATGTAAACTATCTACAGTTAGCAAAAATCACACCCCAACTAGATCATGAAACAAATCATAATTAGCAGCTGTGGACAATCTGAAGTAGTCCCATATCTGATACCTGGACTTAAAACAAAAACACATTCATATAACATACCTGGGTTTTTAAAGAAACCAAAATTCTCACTACACAAAACCCTTTATAATAATTGCAAGATAATAATAATAATAATTACAAGATAATATAAAATATCTTGGGGATACCTCTAACCAAGCAAGTGAAAGGCTTGTATAGCAGAAATTTAAAGTTTTTGGAGAAAGAAATTGAAGTAGATGTCAATAGACTGAAAGATCTCACCTGTTCCTGAATCTGTAGGGTTAACATAGTAAAAATAGTCATCCTAACAAAAGATGTCTAGACAGACATTGAATACACTCACCATCAAAATTCCAACACAAATTTTCAACATAACATTTTTTATTGCATTTTATTGCTTCTCAAGGACTTTCACACTATCTACCTCATCACAATGAATTCCAAGTTCTTTCATTTCTTTCCCCCACCTTTGTGACCTGACTCACTCCCCCAAAATAAGAAAAAAAATATCTAATTTTTGTTGCACGTTGCACTGGAATATGGTAAAAATACTCAGTGCCCTGCCTCTGAAATAAAACTGAGTCCTCTTGGACCTTTGCAAGAAGCCATCCATGGCCAAAACAGTTCTTTACAGACCTTAAAAGAACAATACCGAATTTTGTATGGAAAAACAAACAAACAAACAAAAACAGAAGATAGTTAAAAGAATCCTGAAAAATTAAAGAACTTCCAGGGGTATCAACATACCTGATTTCAAGCTGTCCTACAAAGGTATACCAAAAGAACAGGTGAGATCTTTCAGTCTATTGACATCTACTTCAATTTCTTTCTCAAAAAAACAAAACAAACAAAAAAAAAAACATGCTATTGGCATAAAAACAGACATTTTAATCAATGGAATGAAATCGAAGACCCAGAGACCCAGACACCTAACAAAAGGTGATTTTTATTTAAACAAAGCCAGAAATACACAATGGATAAAAAGAAAGCATCTTCAACAAATGGTGCTTATATAACTAGATACCTGAATGTAGAAGAATTCCAAAAGATCTATATTTGTTATACTTTACAAAATTTAAGTCCAAGAGGATCAAAGATTTCAATGTAAGCCAGATCACTGAACCTTATAGAAAAGAAAGTGGGGAATAACCTTGAATTTATTGGCATAGGAGACTACTTCCTGAATAGAACATGAATAGTGCAGGCATTAACTTCAAAAACAAAAACAAAATTGAGCGGGAGGGGGAGGGTCCAAGATGGTGGCAACCAGCGTGCACCATATCTGAAGGGAAGAGGATCCGAAACTCCTAAATTGGTGAGTGGAGGGGCAGCTGAAGCCAAAACATCAACATTGAGGCTCCCTGGACAATGCGGTTCAACACATGAGCTGAGATCATTTGGATCCAGATCACCCTCAGAATTCTCTGGGGACTACAGTGGTGAATATTCCCCTGAACTTCCCCCAGTCTGGCCTCCCTCAGCAGATGCAGCTCACAGTACCCAATGATCCTAGCATAAAAAGCCCTTATCAATATCTGAGACAGAGAAGCCGGGCTTCCCAGACCCTCAGTGGTGGACTGCTGTCTCTATGGGGCACCAACATCCTCTGGGCAACCCAGGTCTGCGGACAGCTCTACGGACTCCACAGGGCCTCCAAGCAGGCATCTATACCAGCGACCTCTCAGTTCTGCTGCTGTGGCTGGACTCCAGGTGAACTGCTATACCAGCCTCCCAGTTCTGTGGCTGCAGGACCACTGGGCTGACAGATCTCCTGTACTCACATTTGACCCTGCAGGACCAAACCTGAGAGCAGAGAACAAGGGGAACAACTGTGGTTTCTGATTAGACCAGGTAGAGAGTGAGGGTGCCTTCAAGTAAGTGCATGAAGAGCCACAATTCCATGGTCCCTCTACACTAGCAGCCAGACATCTGATCTCTCCAACCAACAGGCCAACTGTGGTCAACATAGGGATTCTTGGAACAGCATTCTCAATATTGAAGCTCATGTGCTGTGGGTCTACCAGTGGAGTCCAGGCAAACAACTCCTGGAGCCCAGACAGCTCTGAATACAAAGAGAATAGTATGACAGGACTATAGACCACTGAAGTATTCAATGAATATGTGCATGTGCATTGTACCTTTAAATAGCACCAGCACCCATACCCCCTCCTGGGCCAGCACCCCTCCCTGACCCATATTCCAGGTATCTACACTCTCTAGCACCCTGTCCTTCAAGGCACACTTCCATGCACACATAAACTATTGCTCACCTGCACTAGTGCACCCACTCCTGCTGACATTCCTCCCTTAGGAACAGCTGAAACACCAATGCACACTCTCAAACCAGAGGACCTCTCTCTTCTAACGGAAGAATATGCCAGACACCAGAGAAAGATGGACATATTCTGAAGTACAGACTCCAGGAACAAAGACTGAAGGTTACAAATAAAGAGATGGCCAGAGATCAATGAGAAAACACATCCAACAAAAATCAGGATATTATGGCTTAACCAGGAATCACTAAAATCAATATATACTACAATTCATCAGAAACACAGGAAAGTGATTTTAAAGCTATGCTTACCTAGTTATTAGAGACACATAAAGAGTAAATGAAAAAAAATATCTAAAAGAAATGGAGGCAAATAAAGAGGAAATGAACAAAGCTCTCAAAAAACACTCTACAGTAAAAGATATTCAGGAGGTATCTCCATCCCTGATCTCAAGCTGTACTATAGAGCAACAATACTAAAAACTGCATGTTACTGGCATAGAAACGGACTGCTGGATCAATGGAGTCGAATAGAAGACCCTGACATAAATCAACACACTTATGGACTTCTGATTTTTGACAAAGATGCCAAATCCATTCAATGGAAAAAAAGACAGCATCTTCAACAAATGGTGCTGGTCTAACTGGAAGTCTACATGTAGAAAAATGCAAATAGATCCATACTTATCACCCTGCACAAAACTGAAGTCCAAGTGGATCAAAGACCTCAACATAAAACCAGACACATTAAATAGGCAAGAAAAAAAAAGTGGGGAATACCCTTGAACTCATTGGCACAGGAGACAACTTCCTGAACAGAACACCAACAGCACAGGCTTTAAGACCAACAATCAATAAATGGGACCTCATGAAACTGAGAAGCTTATGTAAAGCAAAGGACACCATCATCAAAAAAAAACGACAATCTACAGATTGAGAAAGAATCTTCACCAACGCTATGCCTGACAGAGGGCTAATATCCAGTATATACAAAGAACTAAAGAAGCTGAAAAGCAGCAAACTAAGTAATCCAATTAAAAAATGGGGAACAGAGAACTCTCTGTAGAGGAATATCGAATGGCAGAGAAACACTTAAAGACATGCTCAACGTCACTAGCCATTAAGGAGATGCAAATCAAAATGACCCTGAGATTTCACCTTACACCCATCAGAATGGCCAAGATGAAAAACTCAAGAGACAACACATGCAGGAGAGGTTGTGGAGAAAGGGGAAATCCTCCTCCACTGCTGGTGGGAATGCAAACTCGTACAACCACTCTGGAAATCAATCTGGCCCTTCTCAGACAACTAGGAATAGTGCTTCCTCAAGATCCAGCCATACCACTCCTAGGCATATACCCGAAAGGGGCTCAAGTACACAATAAGAATATTTGCTCAACCATGTTTGCAGCAGCTCTGTTTGTAATAGCCAGAAGCAGGAAACAGCCCAGATGCCCCTCAGTGGAGGAATGAATGCACAAATTGTGGTATATCTACACAATGGAATATTACTCAGCAATAAAAAACAAGGAAATCGTGAAATTTGAAAGTAAATGGTGAGATCTGGAAAAGATCATCCTGAGTGAACTATCCCAGAAGCAGAAAGATGCACATTGTATATACTCACTCATATATACATATAATATAGGATTAACCTACTAAAATCTGTACACCTAAATAAACTAATCAAGAGGGAGGACTCTTGCTAAAATGCTCAATTCCTATCCAGAAAGGCAAAGAGGCTGGACATCAGAAGAAGGAGAAAAGAGGGAACAAATCAGGAACCTGACACAGAGGACCTGTGAAAAGCTATGCTCTGCAGATAAATTGATAAATATAGATGCTGAGACTTATGGGCAACCTTTGGGTATTGTGCAGGAAATCTTATGAAAGAAGTGGGAAACAGTAATATCTGAAGAGGACAGGAACTCCACAAGGAGAGTAACAGAACCAAAAAATCTGAGCACATGGGTCTTTCCTGAGACTGATATTCCAACCAAGGACTATGCATGGAGATAACCTAAGGCCCCTGCACAGATGTAGCCCATGGCAGTTCAGTATCCAAGTAGGTTCCATTGTAATAGGAACAGGGACTGTCTCTGACATGAACTGATTGGCCTGCTCTTTAATTACCTCCCCTTGAGGGGGAAGCAGCATTACCAGGCCACAGAATAAGACAATGCAGCCACTCCTGAGGAGACCTAATTGACTAGGATCAGAAGGAAAGAAAAGAAGTCCTCCCCTATCAGAGGACTTGGGGAGGGGCTTGCATGCAGAGGGTTGAGGAAGAGAGGGATTGGGACAGAAGGAGGAAGGGAACCACAGGGGTGATACAAAATGAATAAAATATAATTAATAAAGAAAAAAAAAACTAATGATAATGATAGTTATTCAATAAAGTTTCATTTTAAGTTAATAAAAAATTATATTATTAAAAAAAATACAGGTAAATACAATCGAACAAATAGAGGCATATGTAGGGGCAAAAGTAGTGGCATATAGTGAAGAAACGAACACAAAAATAGAGGCTATCATAGAAAGACAGGAATCTACATTCAAACAGATGAAAAAAATGGTGCAAGGCATCAAAACAGAATTAGAATTAATAAAGAAAACACAAACAGAGAAAACCCTAAAGTAGGAGAACTTAGAAAAAAATATCAGGAACCACCAAGATAAGCATCACTAATAGAATATTAGAGATAGAAGAGAGAATCTCAGGTGCTGAATATACACTTGAAAGAATTGATAATTCACAGAAAGAAAAAGTAACATCAGAAAAGTTCCAAAACCAAAACATTCAGGAAATCAAGGATGCCATGGAAAGATGAAACCTAAGAATAATATGTGTAGATGAAAAAGAAGATTCCAGGTTCCAAGGTCAAGAAAATATTTTCAAGAAAATCATAAAAGAATATTGTCCCAACTTAAAGAAAGAGATGTCCATAAACATATGAGAGGCCTACAGAACACCAAAGAGACTACAATAGAAAAGAAACTCCTCATGTCATATCATAGTCAAAACACTAAATCTATAGAACAAAGAAAAAAATATTAAAGGTAACAAGGGGAAAAGGCCAAATAGTAGACTTATCAGAATCACACCAGACTTCTCAGAAGAAACTCTGAAAGCTAGGAGGGTGTGGACAGATGTCATGCACACTTTAAGGGACAACAGATGCCAACCCAGACTACAATATGAAACAAAGCTTTCAATCAACATAAATGGAAAAACAAAAATATTCCATGACAAACTAAACTAAGCAATATCTACACAGAAACCCAGTCCTACAGAAGATACTTGAAGAATAACTCCAATCCCACAAAAACAGCTACACCCAAGAAAACATAGGATATAGATAACTTAACAAAAATATATAAAAGAAAACAATCAATGAAACACGTAATACTACCAACTCCACAATAAAAGAAAATAACATTCATTACTCACTATTATCTGTCAACATCAATGGACTCAACCCTCCAATAAAAAGACACAGACTAACAGAATGGTTGCAGAAACAGGATCCAACATTCTGCTGCATGCAAGAAACACACCTCTGAAACAAAGATCAACACTACTTTAGAGTAAAGGGCTAGAAAAAATGTTTTTAAAGCAAACAGACCAGAAAACTAGCTAGGGTAGCTATCCTAATATCTATTAAACTGACTTTCAACCAAAATTAATCACAAAAGATGAGGAGAAGCACTTCAATCTCATCAAAGCAAAAATCCACCAGGAGGACAACATGATTCTGAACATCTGTACCCCAAATACAAGAGTGCCTACATTCATAAAGGAAACATTATTAAAGCTTAAATCATATATCTCTCCCAACACCTTAATTGTGGGAGACTTCAACACTCAACTCTCACTCTCTCAACACTCCACAGATCATCTAGACAGAAGCTAAATAGAGAAATAATGGCACTAACAGAGGTCTTAAATCACATGGACCTAATAGATGTGTACAGATTTTTTCACCCAAATTTAGAAGAGCATACCTTTTTTTCAGCATTTCATGGAAACTTCTCCAAAATAGACCATATATTTAGTCACAAAACAAACCTCAACAGATAAAAGAAGATTGAAATAATCCCTTGTTTTCTATCTGACCACCATGGATTAAAACTGGGCTTCAACAACAGAAATAGCAAAAGGCCTACATGCACATGGAAACTGAACAACTTGCTACTCAATGACAGGTGGGTCAGGGAAGAATAAAGAAAGAAATTAAAGACTTCCTAGAATTCAATGAAAATGAAGGCACAGTATACCCAATCTTATGGGACAAAATGAAAGCAGTGCTCAGAGGAAAATTCACAGCACTAAGTGCCTTCAAGAAGAAACTTGTAACATCTCATACAAGCAACTTATTGGCTGACCTGGAAGTCCTAGAAAGAAAAAAAAAAAAAAAGAAGAAGAAGCAGACACACCCAAGAGGACTAGACAGCTGGAAATAATCAAAATCAGGCCTGAAATCAGTCAATTAGAAACAAATAAAACAATTCAAAGAATCAGTGAAATCAAGAGCTGGTTCTATGAGAAAATCAACAAGAGAGAGAAACCCTTAGCCAAACTAACTAAAAGGCAGAGAGAAAGTAACCAATCAACAAAATGAGAAATGAAAAGGGTGACATGACAACATATACTCAGGAAATCCAAACAATTATTAGGTCTTACTACAAAAACTGTATGCCACAAAATTTGAAAACTTAAATGAAATGGACAATTTTCTAGATAGATTCCATTTACCAAAATTAAATCAAGATAAGGTAAGTAGGTTGAATAATCTTATATCCCCCAAGAAAATGGAGGCAATCAATCCAAGGTCTCCATTACAAAAATAGTCCAGGGCTAGAAGGTTTTATTGCACAATTCTACCTGACCTTCATAGAAGAGCAAACTCCAATTCTCTTCAAACTATTCCACAAAATAGAGAAAGAAGGAACATTACCAAACTCATTCTATGAAGCCACAGACACTTTGATAATTAAACCACACAAAGACGCAACAACAACAAAACTTGAGACCTATCTCTCTTATGGTCATTGATGCAAAAATGCTCAATAAAATACTTGAAAACTGAATCCAAAAACACATAAATGATATCATGCACCATGACCAAATAGGCTTCATCTGAGGCATGCAAGGGTGGTGCAATATATGGAAATCCATCAATGTAATCCACCATAAAAACAAACTAAAGAAGAAAATCCACATGATCATCTCTTTAGATACCAAAAAATATTCGACAAAATCCAACTTCCATTCAATTTTAAAAATCTTGGAGAGATCAGGGATACAAGGCACATTGCTAAACATAATAAAGACAATATAATACAAACCTACATAGAAGATCAAACTAACTGAGAGAAACCTAAATCAATGTGACCAAAAACAGAGAAAAGGCAACAAAACAGAAATTAAACAAAGAAACAATGTCTCTGACAGAAGTCATGAATCAAATGGACCTAACAGACATTTACAGAACCTTACACCCAAACACAAAAGAATTTACATTCTTCTCAGCACCTCATGGAACCTTCTCCAAAATAGACCACAGAGATGGTCACAAACTGAGCCTCAACAGATATAAGAAGATTGAAATAATCCCTATATCCTGTCTGATCACCATGGAATAAAGCTGGACCTCAACAACAACAGAAATACCAAAAGCCTACACACACATGGAAACTGAACAACTTGCTACTAAATGACAGCTGGGTAAGGGAGGAAATAAAGAAAGAAATTAAAGTATTCCGAGAACTCAGTGAAAACGAAGACACAACATACCCGAATTTGTGGGACACAATGAAGGCAGTGCTAAGAGGAAAGTTCAGAGCACTAAGTGCCTTCAAGAAGAAATTCGAGACAGTGCATTCAAACAACTTAATGGCTCACCTAAAAACCCTGGAAAAAGAAAAAGCAGACACACAGAAGAGGAGTAGCCGGCTGGAAATAATCAAACTCATATCTGAAATCAATCAATTAGATACAAATAAAACAATTCAAAGAATAAATGAAACCAAGACCTGGTTCTTTTAAAAAATCAACAAGATAGACAAACCCTTAGCCAAGCTAACTAAAAGGTAGAGAGACACCATCCAAATCAACAAAGTCAGAAATGAAAACGGGGACTTAACTACAGACACTGAGGAAATCCAAACAATCATTAGGACTTACTTCAAAAGTCTATATGCCACAAAATTTGAAAATCTAAATGAAATGGAGAGTTTTCTTGATCCATTTGACTTACCAAAGCTGAATCAGGACCAGGTCGATCAATTAAATAGTCCTATAACCCCAAAGAAATAGAACAGGTCATCAAAAGTCTCCCATACAAAAAGAGCCCAGGACCAGATGGTTTCAGTACAGAATTCTACCAGACCTTCACAGAAGATCTAACTCCAGGTCTCTTCGAACTATTCCACAAAAATAGAAACAGAAGGAACATTACCTAACTCATTTTAAGAAGCCACAGTCACCTTGGTACCTAAACCTCACAAAGACCCAACAAAGAAAGATTATTTCAGGTCAATTTCCCTTATTAAAATTGAGGCAAAAATACTCAACAAAATACTTGCAAACTGAGTACAAGAACACATCAAAGATATCATCCAATATGACAAACTAGGCTTCATCCCAGGCATGCAGGGGTGGTTCAGTATATGGAAATCCATCAATGTGATCCACCATATTAACAAACTGAAAGAAAAAAACCACATAATAATCTCCCTAGATGCTGAAAAAGCATTTGACAAAATCCAACATCCATACATGTTTAAAGTATTGGAGAGATCAGGGATACAAGGCACATATCTAAACATAGTAAAGGCGTTATACAGCAAACCTATAGCCAACATCAAACTGAAAGGAGAGAAAGTTAAAGAAATCCCACTGAAATCAGAGACAAGACAAGGCTGCCCACTCTCCCCATATCTCTTCAATATAGTTTTGGACTTCCTTGCTAGAGCAAAAAGACAGTTGAAGGAGAGCATGGGGATACAAATTGGAAAGGAAGAAGTCAAATTATCACTATTTGCAGATGATATAATAGTATACTTGAGTGACCCCAAAAACTCTACCAGGAAACTCCTACAGCTGCTAAAACCTTCAGCAAAGTGGCCGGATACAAAATTAACTGAAAAAAAAAAAATCAATAGCCCTCCTGTAACAAAAGACAAAAGGTCTGAGAAAGAAATTAGGAAAACAACACCCTTCACAATAGCCACAAATGACATAAAGTACCTTGGTGTAACCCCAACCAAGCAAGTCAAAGACTTGTATGAAAAAAATTTCAAGTCTCTGAAGAAAGAATTGGAAGAGGATATCAGAAAATGGAAAGATTTCCCATACTCCTGCCTTGGTAGGATTAATATAGTAAAAATGGCCATCTTACCAAAAGCAATCTACAGATTCAATGCAATTCCCATCAAAATAACAGCAGAATTGTTTACAGACCTAGAAAGAAAAATTCTCAGCTTCATATGGAATAACAAGAAACCCAGAATTGCTAAAACAATTCTCTACAATAAAAGATCTTCTGGAGGTATCTCCATCCCTGATCTTAAGCTGTATTTTAGAGCAACAGTAATAAAAATTGCATGGTACTGGCATAGAAACTTAATAGTGGATCAATGGAACCAAACAGAGGACCCAGAAATAAACCCGCACACTTATGTACACCTGAACTTTGACAAAGATGCTAAACCCATACAATGGAGAAAATATAGCATCTTCAACAAATGGTGCTGGTCTAACTGATTGTCTACATGTAGAAAAATGAAAATAGAACCAAACTTATCACCCTGCACAAAGCTGAATTCCAAGTGGATCAAAGACCTCAACATAAAACCAGACACATTAAATTGGTTAAAAAAAAAAGTGGGGAATACCCTTGAACTCATTGGCACAGGAGACAACTTTCTGAACAGAACACCAACAGCACAGGCTCTAAGAGCAACAATCAATAAATGGGACCTCATGAAACTGAAAAGCTTATGTAAAGCAAAGGACACCATCATCAAAACAAAATGACTGCCTACAGATTGAGAAAGAATCTTCAGCAACCCTTTTTCTGACAGATGACTCATATCTAGTATATATAAAGAACAAAAGAAGCTGAAAAGCAGCAAACTAAGTAATCCAATTAAAAAATGGGGAACAGAGCTAAACAGAGAACTCTCTGTAGAGGAATATTGAATGGCAGAGAAACACTTAAAGACATGCTCAACATCATTAGCCATTAGGGAGATGCAAATCAAAATGACCCTGAGATTTCACCTTACAACCATCAGAATGGCCATGATGAAAAACTGAAGAGACAACACATGCAGGAGAGGTTGTGGAGAAAGGGGAACCCTCCTCCACTGCTGGTTGGAATGCAAACTCGTACAACCACTCTGGAAATCAATCTGGCCCTTTCTCAGACAACTAGGAATAGTGCTTCCACTCCTAGGCATATATACAAAAGGGGCTCAAGTATACAATAAGGACATTTGCTCAACCATGTTTGTATCAGCTCTATTTGTAATAGCCAGAAGCTGGAAACAGCCCAGATGCCCCTCAACTGAAGAATGGATGCAGAAATGTGGTACATCTCCACAATGGAGTATTACTCTGCAATGAAAAATAAGGAAATAATGAAATTTGCAGGTAAATATTAGGACCTGGAAAGGATCATCCTGAGTGAGCTGTCCCAAAAGCAGAAAGACACATGGTATATACTCCCTCATATAGACATATAACATAGGATAAACCTACTAAAACCTGTACTTCTAAATAAACTAATCAAGAGAGAGTACCTTGACTAAAATGCTCAATCCTAATCCCAAAAGGCAAAGAGGATGGACATCAGATGAAGAAGAAAACTGGAAACAACCTAGGAATATGCCACAAAGGGCCTCTGAAAGGCTCTACCCTGCAAACTATCAAAGCAGACGCTGAGACTCATGGCCAACTGTTGGGCAACATGCAGGATAATCTTATGTAAGAAGTGGGAAATAGTAAGATATGGAGAGGACAGGAATCCCACAAGGAGAGCAACAGTTCCAGAAAATTTGAACACAGTGGTCTTCCCAGAGACTCATACTCCAACCATGTACCAGGTATGGAGATAACCTAGAACCCCTGCCCAAATGTAGTCCATGGCAGTTTAGTGTCCAAGTGGGTTTCATAGTAATGGAAAGAGACACTGCCTCTGACATAATCTGATTGACCTGTTCTTTGATCACCTCCCTATGAGGGGAGAGCAGCCTTACCAGGCCACAGAAATTGACAATGCAGCCATTCCTGATGTGATTTGATAGACTAAGATCAGAAGGAAGGAGAGGAGGACCTCCCCTATCTGTGGACTTGGGGAGGGGCATTGTGAAGAAGGAGGAGTTAGGATGGAACCAGGAGGGGAAGAGGGAGGGCCTTAAGGGGGGATACAAAGTAATTAATAAAAATAACTAAATTAAAAAAATAAAAAATAAAGAACAAATAAACAGGGAAAAGGTGAGGCTGATGACATAGTACTTGAAGTCCTAGTTAGAGCAATAAGACAACAAAAGTAGATCAGCTGCCCACTCTCTCCACATTTCTTTTATTATTTGAAGTCCTACCTAGAGCAATAAGACAATAAAAGGAGATCAAGAGGATAAAAATCAGAAAGGAAGAAGTCAAAGCATCACTATTTGCAGATGATATGATAGTATACATGAGTGACCACAGAAATTCAACCAGAGAACATCTTCACCTGATAAACACCTTGAACAAAGTGGCTGGATAAACAATTAAATCATAAAAATTAGAAGCCTTCCAATATACAAAAGACAAAAAGGCAGAAAACTGAATAGAAGACCCCAAAATAAACCCACACACCTGTGGATATTTGATTTTTGACAAAGAAGCCAAAAACGTTCAATGGAAAAAAGACAGCATCTTCAACAAATGGTGCTGGTTCAACTGGATGTCTACATGCACAAAAATGAAAATAGATCCACATTTACTACCCTTCACAAACTAAAGTCCAAGTGGATCAAACCTTAACATAAAACAAGACACGTGAAAACAATTAGAAGAAAAAGTGGGGGAGACACTTGAACTCATTGGCACAGAAGTCTACTTTCTTAGCAGAACCCGAACAGCATGGGCTCTAAGAGCAGCAATCAATAAATGAGATCTCATGAAACTAAAAGCTTCTATAAAGCAAAAGACACTGTCATCAGAACAAATCAACAGCCTCTAGACTGGGAAAGAATCTTCACCAACCCTATAACTGACATAAGACTAATATCCAGAATATATAAAGAACTAAAGAAGTTAAACAGCAACAAATCAAGTAATCCAATTAAAATTTGGGTACAGAGCTAAACAGAGAATTCTCTGTAGAGGAATATCGAATGGCAGAGAAACACTTAAAGAGATGTTCAACGTCCTTAATCATCAGAAAGATGCAAATCAAACTGACCCTGAGATTTCACCTTACACACATCAGAATGGCTAAGATCAAAATCTCAAGTGACAACACATGTTGGAGAGGATGTGGAGAAAGGGGAACCCTTGTCCATTGTTGGTGGGAATGTAAATTTGTACAACCACTGTGAAAATCAATCTGTCCCTTTTTTAGAAAATTAGGAATAGTGCTTCCTTAAGATCCAGCTATACCACTCCTAGGCATATACCCAAAATATGCTCAAGTATACTACAAGAACATTTGCTCAACCATGTTTGTAGCAGTTTTATTCATAATAGCCAGAAGCTGGAAACAACCCAGATGTCCCTTAACAGAGGAATGGATACAGAAATTGTGGTACATTTCACAGTGGAATACTACTTAGCATTTAAAAACATGGAAATCACGAAATTTGAAGGCAAATGGTGAGATCTAGAAAAGATAATTCTGGGTGAGGTACCCTATAAGGAGAAAGACAAACATGGTATATACTCACTTATAAGTGGATATTAAACATATTTTATAAAATAATCATACTAAAATCTGTACAACTAAAGAAGCTAAGTAAGTAGGATAATCCTGGGAAAGATGATCAGTACTTATTCAGAAATGCAAATAGGGTAGACATTGGAAGAAGGTGAAATCAGGAAACAGGACAGGTTGCAGAGGAAAACAATGCAGACAGTCCTGATGAGACCTGATAAGCTAGGATCAGATGGAATGGGAGGAGGCCCATCCCTCTCAGTGTTCTTGGAGAGAGGCATGGGAGGAGATGAGGGAGGATGGGATTGGGAGGGAATGAGAGAGGGGGCTACAGCTGGGATAAAAAGTGAATAAACTATTATTAGTATAAAAATAAAAATAAAAAATGAGACCTCATGGAGCAGGAACGGTTTTGCAATTCAAAGGATACCTTCAATAAGACAAAAGAGCAACTTACAGAATGGGAAAAGATTTCGAATAGCTCCATATTTGATGTGGGCTAATATCCAATATATATAAAGAACCCAAGAAACTAGACATCACAAAACCAAATAATGCATTTATAAAATGGGGTAAATCTTTTGGATATATGCCCAGGAGTGGTATTACTTGGTCTTGAATTAGCACTCTTCCCAGTTTTCTGAGAAAGCATCAGATTTATTTCCAAAATGGTTTTACAAATTTTCACTCTCACCAGAAATTGAGAATGGATCCCCTTTCACCAATTTCTCTCCAGCATATGTTATCTCTTGAGTTTTTGATTCTAAGCCCCTGTGATGGGTGTAAAATGAAATCTGAGTCTTTTGATTAACATTTCCCTGATGACCAAAGATGCTGAGAATTTCTTTAAGTTTTTCTCCACCATTTGCTATTCCTCTGTTGAAAATTCGCTATTTAGCTCTGTACCTCATTTTTTAATTGGATTATTCGGTTTGTTGGTCTAATTTCTTGAGTTATTTTCATATTGTGGATATTAGCCCTCTATTAGATGTAGGTGTTGTGACAAACTTTTCCCTGTAGGGTGCCATTTTGTTCTGTTGATAGTGTCCTTTGCTTTACAGAATTTTTTCAGTTTCATAGGTTCTGTTTATATCTTAGAGCCTGAGTTGTTGGTGTTTTGTTCAAGATGTTGTCTCCTGTGCCAATGAGTTCAAGGCTCTTCTCCACTTTTTCTTCCAACAGAGTTAGGGGGCCTGATTTTATGTGGAGAGCTTTGACCCATTTGGACTTTATTTTCATGCAGAGTGATAATTATAGATTGATTTGCATTTTCTACACTTAGCTATCCAGTTAAACCAGTACCTTTTGTTGAAAATACTGCTTTTCTTTAATTGTATAGTTTTGGCCTCTTTGTCAAAAATCCTATGTCCATAGGTGTATGGGTTTATTACTGGGTCTTCAATTTTATTCCATTGATCCTCTGTTCTGCTTCTATGCTGTTTTTATTACAGTTGCTCTGTAGTACAACTTAAGATCAGGAATGGAGATTCCTCTATAACATCTTTTATTGTACAGGATGGTTTTAGCTATTCTGTTTTTTTTCTTTTTTTTTTTTTGACTTTCCATATGAAGTTGAGAATTTTTCTTTCAAGTTTTATAAATAATTGTGTTGGTATTTTGATGAGAATTGCACTAAATCTGTAGATTGCTTTTGGTAGGATGGCCATATTTACTATATTAATATAGTATGGAAATTTAATATAGTAAGGAAATTTGCTTACCTATGCTCATTGTAGCTTTATTCATATTAGCCAGAATCTGGAAACAACCTAGATGTCTCTGAATTGAAGAATGGATACAGGAATGGTGGTAAATTTATACAATGGAATACTACACAGGTATTAAAAACAAGGAAATCATAAAATTTTCAGGCAAATGGATAGAAATAGAAAAGATTATCCTGAGTGAGGTAATCCAGAAGCAGAAAGATATGCATAGTATATTCTCACTTGTAAGTGGACATTAGCTATATAATATAGGCCAAACATACTAAAATCTACACCTCGGAAGAATCTAAACAGCAAGGAGGACCCTATGGAATATGCTTCATTCTCATTTGGAAGGGAAAACAAGAGATATACCAGAGTAGGTTGAAGAGAGTATACAGGACAGGAGCCTAACACAGATGTCCTCTAAAAGTCTCCAACCTGCCTGGGATTGGGGCTGATACAGAGACTCACAGCCAAACTTTGCACAGAGCACGGGAAGTTTTATGGAAGAACCTAGAGGAGACAGGAGGCCCAGAAGGAGATCAACAAAGCAAAAAAAAAAAAACAAACCTCGGCCTAGGGGAGAATGCAGAGACTGATGCATCAACCAAAGACCATACATAGATAGGATCTCGACCCCCTGTGCATATGTAGCCCATAGACAGCTCAGTCTCCATGTGGTCTCCCTACTCCCTAGTAAGGGGAGAAGAGACAGTCTCTTACCAAGGTGACCCACCTTGGTCACCCTGGTGGGATAACTTAACCATCCCATAGAGGAATGAGATCCAGGCAGTCCAGATGGGACCTGTTAGGCTAGGGTCAAACAGAAGGTGAGGAAGACCTCCACTATCAGTGGACTAGGGAAGAAGATAGTGGAGAAAGAGGAAGGGAAGATGGAACCAGGAAGATATGAGGGAGGGGCCTACAACTGGGATAGAAAGTGAATAAATTGTAAATAATAATAATAATAATAATAAAGAGGAAAACAACAAAAATAAACAAATGAAATGGGGGTATAAAACTAAACATGAAATTCCCAGTGGAGAAATCTTACATGGCTGGGAAACACTTAAAAAATTTTCAGCATCCTTAGCCATCAATAAAATGCAAATCAAAATTACTTTAAGATTCTATCTTACACCTGTCAGAATGGCTCTGATCAGTAACACAAGTAACAACTCATGTTGGCAAGGACCTGGAGCAAGGGGAACCTTCCTCCATTGTTGATGAAAGTGTAAAATTGTACAGACACTTTTGAAATCAATATGGCAGTTTCTCAGAAAATTAGAAATTTATCAATCTCAATACCCAGTGCTACCACTCTTACCCAATGAATATTCGAGTCTACCAAAAGAATATTTGTTGAACTATATTCATAGTTCATTCAGGATAGCCCCAAACTGGAAACAATCTATATGTCCCTCAACCGAAGAATAGATAAAGAAAATGCAGGACATTTACACAGTGGAGTATTACTCAGTTGTTTTTAAAAAATAACATGATATTTTCAGGTAAATTGTTAGAACTACAAAAATTCATCTTGAATAAGTTAACCTCAACCCAATAAGACAAACATAATATATGTACTCAGAAATGGATATTAGCTTTTAATTAAATGATTATCAGCCTATAATCCACAGACCTAAAGAGGCTAAGTAACAAGAAGGGTTCTCAGGAACATATGTGCGTTTTTTGCTCAGTAGGGAAAATTGAATAGATTTGGTATGTGCACTTGGGGACAGGAATAGGAGGAAACAGTTGTGTGTTGAGGTAGAGAGTACAGGGAGAATATTTATAAGGTGAAGTGGAAAACTAGTTCAGTGGAAACTCTCTGGAATCCGCAATACTGTCTTCTAGAGAGGACTCCTAGTACTGGAGAATGAGAAACCCAAACTTTCCATCTTCTAAAACAAGGCAAGGCTTCCAGTGTTTGGACTGGATACAAACCCAGGCATAAAACTGTAGACCTACAATTTGTCGTGCTTTCAAGGTGGTCTGAGACAATGGTGGTGCAAGACTTGTTGGAATGATCACCCAATGACTGGTCTACTTTGAGGCCCATGCTGTTAGAGGAAACCCATGCCCAGCAGCACCTGGATGACCAGGAACCAAAGGATAGAAAGCTCAGAGATCTAGGGTAAAACCAAATAGAAGTGGCAAAAAAAAAAAAACAACAATGAAATGATTCATAATGATATTTTGCTATACTCAAAAGATTTTTATCTAGTCTATTTGTCATCAGAGAGGCTGCTTCAGGCAACTTATGCAAACAAATACAGAGACCAACAGCAAACATTAAGTAAAGAGAGAGCACAAATTGGATGTCTCTATTGGTTCCCTCCTCTTGGAACCCTGGGAATCCTGTTACAGGAGATGGGAATAATTGTGGGAGCCAGTGTTGAAAAGGACACTGCAGAGAAGGGTCTGAGGAATTAACTTATCAGGGCTCATGGGAGGCAATTGACAGATTCTTCTCAAATAAGTTATCCATTGTAGAATAAGCCCAACTCAATATTTTTCTTGCATCAGTTATAAATGACTTGACCACTTTGCACTTAGACATCATTAATCAAGAACACCAAAGCTATTCTACTTTAGGAAAATACAGTGTAAAATTATTATAATGCACTTTGGTAGTTCAGTCTCTGTGAGTCCCTATGATCCCAGGTTAGTTGAGTCTGTAAGCTTTTTTTGCAGTGTCCTTGACCTCTCTGGCTACTTAAAATCCCTCTCCCCTCTTCCACAAGATTCCCCTAGCTCCACCTTATATTTGGCTATGGGTCTCAGCCTCTAATTCCATCAGTTGCTGGAAGAAGACTCTCAGAAGACAGTTACGGTAGGCTCCTCTCTGCAAATATAGAAGAAAATAATTAATAGTGTCAGGCATTGTCTGTCTCAATTGGGCCAGTCATTGATTGGTCAGTCCCTCAATTTCTACTCCATCTTTTCCTCGGTGCATCTTGTAGGAAGGACAAATTTGGGGAAGAAGGTTCTTTGGATGGGTGGATGCCGAAATCCTTCCATTGGAAGTCTTGCCTAGTTACAGGAGGTCGTCATTTCAGGTTTCATGTTGCTAGGAGACATGCCTTTCATCACTGGCATAGATTACAGATAATTTCCTTTTTCCTAGGTTTCTGGCTCATCCCAGAGATGCCCACATGTACAGTTTCACTTCTTTCTCCCAGTTCTCTCTCCTTTGGTCCTCCCTATACTTTACCCTTCCTATTCTCTTACCCACCCCTCTTTCACCCAACTCCCTCCTTCCCTCCAACTCTGAGGTTTATATTATTTTCCCTTCTTTGTAAGATTCAAGAATCCTCCATTGGGCCCTCTTTTTAACTTAGCTTCTTTGGTTCTGTGGGTTATAGCATGGTTATCCTATATCTTATGGCTAATATCCAATTATAAGTAAGTACATACTATGTGTGTCTTTCTGAGTCTGGGTTGCCTCAGAATGATCTTGTCTAGTTCTATCCATTTGTTTGCAAATTCCAGGATTTCCTTGTTTTTAATAACTGAGTAGTATTCCATTGTATAAATGTACCACGATTTCTTTATTCATTCTTCTCATTGAACGACCAACCAAAGAACATGTATGGGATGGACCTAGATTACCTACTAGTATGTAACGGATCTTGATATTCATGTGGGTTCTCTAACAACTGGAGCAGGGACAGTCACTGACTCTGCTGCCTGCTTTTGGAACTCCTTTCCCTAACTAGGCGGCCATTTGTAGCCTCACTATGAAAGGATGCACCTAGTCCTACTGCATCTTGATATGCCAAGGCAGGTTGCTGAACATGCAAAGGCCTCCCCTTCTCTGAAGAGAAATGGAAAATAAAATTGGAGAGACGAAAGGACTAAGAGGCTATGAGGGATGGGATGCTGGGATTGGGAAATAAAGTAAATAAAATTAATTAATGAAAAAAAATATTATGATACTTCCATAATGAATGGTAAGAAAGAAAGAAACACATTCAGAGAATAAACAGTATAGAATAAACAGTATATATATTAGCTATTATGTGACATTCTGGTAGAATTGGACAACCATTTGAAAGACTAAATGGAAAAAATAGGGAAGTGATAATGTCATATGTAGCTTCATCTTTAGAAAAATATGAAAATATAGATGAAGGAATGAGTGGTCATTTCATAGTACAGATTCAGAAATCCTATATTCCATATTTGGCAAGATGACTTAAATTTGAATTTCAATATTTTATCTAGCTATTCCTTCTAATAGCTAGTTTGTCTAACCATGTACCCTAAATTTGGGTTTGGTAAAGATCCTATTTGAAATTGATCTGGATTGGTAATGAAAAAACCAGCATCATATTACTCAAAATGGCATTAGGAACAGTCTCCCAATATTGCTAAATTATTTTTAATTTGATGAAATATGATTATACTTCAACATATTTTTTTGCCTCTGCTAAAGCATATCAAGGACATTTATGAAGATAAGATATAATAAAATAAACAAAAAACTTTGAGCTCTCTCTGTGTGTATGTATGTGTGTGTGGTTCTAGGGATCAAACCTATGGTCTTGCATATCATTATATATATATATTACCACCAATCAATATTCTTAGTTTATGAGAAAAATAAATTATTTTTTTACATTTATGGGTTTCTTCCAGTTTTATCTCTCTCCATCTTTTTCTAGTTTTCTCATACTGGATTTAGAGAATGGGAAGTAAGCATTGAAAGCCACTAGAAAATTATAAATTTAAAGGAATGTATCAAATGGATGTAAAATTAAGAAGTATTAAAAAACGAAAAAAATTAACAAGTCTATGAATTAGTAAAACCTGGCATTTTTTCCTTTTTTAAAATAAATTTCTTCTTTAACATTTTCATACACTTGTGAATCATGTATACAATGAATTCCTACTATTCTTATTTCTATCTTCCCCTGTTTTACTTCCATCCCTATCAACTCCCCTCTCCTCTACAAGAATTAATTTTCACTTTTGTTTTAACTATGTATTTAACTAACAGTATCTCTGTGAGTGTGTATTTTATTCTCTTTATTTGGAGCTTGGCAGGCTCACTAGTTTTTAACCTACTGAAAGCAGTGACTCCCTAATTCTCAGAATCTATTTTTGACCACTAGTTCAGTAGAAGCAGGGCAGAGTCTCTTGAGCCTCTCTCTCAACTTGGTTCATTTCTCTAAGGCCCATTCTTATACAGGGTTACCTTAGGCAAGAACTACTGGCCAGAGTTCAGGAATGGAATAACTGTATTATATCCATATTATGGTATTAAACAGTGCTTCTTCCTGTATTCTTGATATTATAAAATTTTTCTACATCTTATTCTATAATTTTCCCTGTTGAGAGGAAAAAATATCTTGTTTATGACTGAGAATTCAGCTTTCACTTATTCTCAGCGCTTTAAACCAGTAATGATTCATTTCATTTGCCACCTTTTATAACAAAGAAAGGCTTCTCTAGTTATGGCTGAGAGTAGCCTTTGTCTATAGATATAAATAAGCAGGTAATTGTGATGTCTTTTTAGCTGAACAAAAATAGTTGTTTCCTCTCCATGATCCCTTTCCCCAGACATGGACTTTTGATCAAAATTTACAGTGCCAGAAGTAGATTCTCTCTTTTGGATCAGACCTCAGGTTCTAACAAAAAGCATTTTTTTTTTACATCCATAACAGTTATACCAAAGCAGAATAATTAAGCATATATTGATTGGCAGGTTAGTATTGTAGTTCATAGAGTTTATATGTAGGAAGACCATTGGTGCTTTTTCTTCTCTAGTAGCCTGCACACTACCATATGATACTATAGAAGCTAATCAGTACAGAGTGATGCTTTCATCTCAGTTCCAGATTTTTTTTTATTCATTTGTTATCTTGCAATAAAGAAGCATGTCTCTGCAATATGATACTATTTTTTCAAGTGGATACCAGTTACTACACTGACTCACAGCTAACTAAAGTGCTGAAAATAAGTATATCTATGTATTTGTGTGTGTGTGTGTGTGTGTGTGTTGTGTGTATGTACATGTAAAATAATGATAAATTTAAAAGTCATCAATTTGAGAATATGGAATATGAGCGAAGTTAGAGGGAGGAAAGGGAAGAGGCCAAAGGATATAAATATATTATTAATTAAAATATATTTAAATGAATAATAAAATAAAATAAAAATTTTAAATACCACATCCAACTCAATACAAAAAAGCTAGATCTGTAATGAATTTAAAAAAAATATGTGAGTAACTGCATATACATTAACATACACAAAATGTGTTTCCTTCCATTGACATACATGAAGTATTGAAATATATGTCCAAAGAATTGTCTAGATATTAAAATAAAAGTGACAACGAATTAGTAAGTCTATCCCAAAATGATGTAAGAAAAATTACAATGGAAATTAGTACACTCTATTATTATTGTTGTTGTTATTACTATTAGTATTATTGTAACTATTATTAATATTGTAATATTAGTATTATTGTAATACTATTGTTATTTTGAAAAATAGTGCATGTCTCCCAATATTTAGGAATCTGTTGTAAATGCATGGATTAATAAAATCAGTGTTATCTTATAATAAAATAATAAAAAGTTATAATAAATTACTGCTTCACTTAGTTCACTTCAGGTCCTTGGTTTCAAAACATTGAATGATGATGTCAGTCTCCCAGATTCAACACAAACCATGAAATTTGGTCCCTAAAAGGGTTATTATCCTGTTCTCTATTTTTAATCATCAACTTTAATATTTAGTGACCTTTATTTCTTTTTTACTTGCAAGCCAATTAGAAACAATTAATTTAATATTGTTTTATTTATTCTTTGAGAATTTCATTCAATATATTGTGATTATGTTCATTTTCTTCAGTGAACTCCTCCCAGATCCTCCTTCACCTCCCTACTTCATGTTCTTTTTGTCTCTGTCTCTGTCTTTCTCTCAAAAAGATAAAGTAAACATACACAAAAACAACAAACAAGCATGGAGTTTAGTTTCCATTGACTACATGTTTTTTTGTTACTTGTTTGTTTGTTTCAGTGGGGCCTACTCTGGAATGATTGCTATATTCATTGTCACTCCATTTAGTAAAACTGAAATTTTCTTACCCAGCAGAAATCAAATGCCCGTGTCTCATTGGCCAGGAGACAGATACCACGTCAACCTCCCCTGATCCATGTTAAGATTTTGTTGGGCTAGAGTTTATGCAAGTATTTTGCATCTTGCCGCATTCTTTGTGAATTCATATCCATATCTGCCTTTTGCATCTGAAAAAAAAAATAACCTGTTACTTTGAAATTTCTGGATCTTGCAATCTTTCCACCCCTTCGTTCAGTCAGATCCCTGAAATATGAGAGGAGGAGTGTGATACAGATTTCCCATTTTGGGTTTGAACATTCAGAGGTCTCTTATTTGCATATTGAACAGAAGTATACTTCCAAGTTTCTCCAGGGATCCAAGATGGCAGTGACCAGCATGCACCATTTCTGAGAGGCAGAGGATTTGAAACTTCGAAATTGATGAGTGGAGCGGCAACTGAAGCCAGAAAATCGATTTTGTGGCTTCCAGAAAAAGAAGGGACATCACAGGAGTGAGAACATTTAGATTGAGGTCAGGCATGGACTTCACTGGGAACGGAAAGTGCACTTTCCCTTGTTTCCTCCTCTTCAGGGGAGCAGACCCACAGCATCAATGTTGCAGAGCACAGAACTCACTGCTTGGTGACCAAGACAGCAGAGGCTAGTCTCCTAGTTCCTAAGCCGCCTGCAAAGTACTTGATGCTGAGTCCCAGATCTGAGGTACAATCCTTCCCAGGTCCAACGTCCGCAAGTACTGACTCCTCAGGGCATCCCAGCCAGTGACTGTACTGGCTACCCAATCCCTCAGTGGCAGATAGCCAGCTGTACAGCCACCAAAGTCCAGCAGACCTGCAAAAACACCCAGGTATAACATGTGCCCGGCCACCTAGGTCTGTGGACCACTTTTGTGGCTCCCCAGGACTTCCCAGCAGGCACCTCAATATTGTAGTTCTGCACCCGCAGCTGGACTCCCTAGTTTAGCAGCTACAGCAACACTGAGCTGAGTGAGCTCATCCTGCAACATTTGACTCAGCAGTTCCAAACTGGCCAGTAGAGAACAGGAGGAGCCGCTGTGATTTACGATTGGATCTGCTAAAGTTTGAGTGCACCCTCAAGTGCCTACAGAGCCCCAGATCCAGGGTGCTTCTAAGTTAGCAGCCAGACACCAGATGACTCCCACCCACACATCCACTGTGGGAAACAGAGGGTTTCTTGGGACATTGAAAACCCTGATCGGCAGATTTACCAGTGGAGTTTAGGCAAATAACTCCTGGAGCTCAGTTAGAGATGAACACCAGTAGCCTGTTGGCCACTGAGGTACTCAGGAAATTTGCACCCATGATCATCACCAGCACATGCAATACCTTTATCGTCGGCTACACCATTCGGGTGCCAGCAAGATGCCCCTCCCTCACACTGAAGGCCTCTACATTCTTTAGCACTCTGTCTCTCAGGGCAAACTTCCACACACAAGCACATGCACATGCTTGCCCTCATTTGTCCTTCTGGGCCCCCAGACTTTCCAACCACAGGTACAGCAGAAACAACAACACACACACTGAAACCACTGGACCGCTCTCATATTCCTGAAAAATTCTCCAGACACCAGAGAAAGATGGTGCCAGTCTGAACTGCAGAATCCAAGAACAAACAGTGAAGGTTTCAGACAAGTAAATGGCCAGAGCATGGAGAAAGAACATATCCAACAAAAATGAGGACATTCACCTTACACCCATCAAAATGGCTAAAATCAAAACCTCAAATGACAACACATGCTGGAGAGGTTGTGGAGAAAGGGGAACCCTCCTCCATTGCTGGTGGGAATGTAAATTTTTACAACCACTTTAGAAGTTAATCTGGTGTTTTCTAAGACAATAAGGAATAGTGCTTCCTCAAGACCCAGCTATACCACTCTTAGACATTTACCCAAAATTTGCTCAAGTACACAACAAGGACATTTGCTCAAACATGTTTCTAGCAGCTTTATTTGTAATAGTCAGAATCTGGAAACAACCCAAATGTCCATCAACGGAGGAATGGATACAGAAATTGTGGTATTTTTTACACAATAGAATACTACTCAACAATCAAAAATGAGGAAATCATGAAATTTGCAGGCAAATGCTAGGATCTTGAAAAGATCATCCTGAATGAGGTATCCCAGAAGGAGAAAGACACACATGGTATATACTCACTTATAGAGACCTATAAAATATGATAAACATAATGAAATCTATACACCTAAAGAAGATAAACAAGAAAGAGGACCCTGTGTAAGATGATCAATCCTCACTTAGAAAGACAAATGTGATGTGCATTGGACATAGGAGAAAACAAGTAAGAGGAGAGGAGCCTACAGCAGAGGGCTTCAGAAAGACTCTACCTAGCAGTGTATCAAAGCAGATACTAAGACTCATAACCAAACCTTTGGCAGAATGCAGGGAATCATATGAAAGAAGAGGGAGTGAGTATACATGGAAAGCATAGGAGGTCCACAAGGACCAAATACATCTGAGCACAGGGGTCTTTTCTGAGACTGATACTCCACCAAGGACCATGTATGGATATAACCTAGAACCTCTGCTTGGATGTAGCCTGTGGTAGCTCAGTAACCAATTGGTTTCCCATAGTAAGGGGAACAGGGACTATTTCTGACAGGAACTCAATGGCAGGCTCTTTGACCTCCCCGCCTCCCAAGGGAGGAGCAGTCCTGCTAAGCCACAGAAGAGGACATTGCAGCCAATCCTGAAGATACTTAATACAACAGGGTCAGATGAAGGGGAGAAGGTCCTCCCCAAGCAGTGGACTTGGAAAGGGGCAAAGAGGAGATGAGAGAGGGAGGGTGGGATTAGTAGGGAATGAGGGAGCAAGATAAAGCTGGGATACAGAGTTAATACAATGTAATAAATAAATAAATAAGTAGATAGATAAATACATACATACATACATACATACATACATACATACATACATACATACATACATA
>NW_026590571.1:324045-354463 GCF_907164565.1 Psammomys obesus | reverse complement strand
ATACATACATACATACATACATACATACATACATACATACATACATAAATAGGAAAAAAAAGCAAAAAAAAAATTCAGGACATTATGGCTTCACCAGCAAAACCCAAAATCAATGGATACTCTAATTCATCAGAAACACAGGAAAATGATTTTAAAGATATGCTTATCCAGTTATTAAAGACACATAAAGAGGAAACAAACAAAGGTCTCAAGGAAATTGCCACACAGATGGAAGCAAATAAAGAGGAAATGAACAAAGCTTTCAAAGAAACACAGGCAAATATAGCCAAACAAAAAGAGACACAAGTAGAGAAGCACAATTAGTGGCATATAGAGAAGAAACTAACAAAAAAAAAATAGAGGCCAACATACAGACACAGAAAGCCACATTCAAAGAGATGAAAGAAATGGTGCAAGGCATAAAAATATAATTAGAATCAATAAAGAAAACACAAACAGAGAAAACCCTGGAGCTGGAGAACTTAGAGTAAAGATCAAGAACCACAAGGGTAAGCATCACCAACAGAATACAAGAGATGGAACAGAGAATCTCTGGTGCTGAAGATACACTTGCAGAAATTGACACTCCTCTGAAAGAAAAAGTAAAATTAGAAAAGTCCCAAACAACAAACCTCCAAGAAATCATGATGCCATGCAGAGGTGACATTTAAGAATATTAGGAATTGATGAAAAGGAAGATTCCAGGCTCCAAGGTCCAGAAAATATCTTTAAGAAAATCATAGAAGAAAAATTTTCCAAACTTAAAGAAAGAGATGCCCATAAACATACGAAAGGCCTACAGAACACTAGACTAGAGTAGAAAAGAACCTGCTCAACGCACATCATAGTCAAAACATTAAATCTACAGAACAAAGAACAGATATTAAAGGCAGCAAGGGAAAAAGACCAAGTAACATATAAAGGTAGACCTATCAGAATCACATTACACTTCTTATCAGAAACAATGAAAGCCAGAAGGGCCTGGGCAGATGTCAAGCAGACTTTAAGGGACTACAGATGCCAACCAGACTACAATACCCAGCAAAGATTTCAATCAGCTTAGGTAGAGAAAACAAAATATTCCATGACACAACTAAATTTGAACAACTTCTACACAGCAAACCAGCCCTACAGAAGATATTAGAAGTAAAACTCCAATCCAATGAAAACAACTATACCCAAGAAAAGATAGGATAAAGATAATTTCCCAAAAAATTAGAAGAAAACAAGCAATGAATCACAGTAAGACCACCAAATCCACAATAAAAGGAACTAATATTCATTGGTCACATCTATCTATCTATCTATCTATCTATCTATCTATCTATCTATCTATCTATCTATCAGCATCAACGGACTCAACTCTCCAATAAAAAGACACAGACTAACAGAATGGGTGCAGAAACAGGATCCAACATTCTGCTGCATCCAAGAAACACACCTCTGCAACAAAGATAAATACAACCTCAGAGTAAAAGGCTGATCAAGCAAATGGATCAAGAAAACAAGCTGGGGTAGCTATCCTAATATCTAATAAAATAGAGTTATAACCAAAATTAATCAAAAAAGATGAGGGTGGGCACTACATTATCATCAAAGGAAAAATCGACCAAGAAGTCATCACAATTCTGAACATCTGTGCCCCAAATAAAAGAGCACCTACATTCATAAAGGAAACATTATTAAAGGTTAAATCACACATTGTTCCCAACACCATTAATAGTGGGAGACTTCAACAGCCCACTTTCTCCAAGGGACAGGTCATCTAGACAGAAGTCAAGAAGGGAAATAAAGGCACTTACAGAGGTCCTAAATCAAATGAACCTAATAGAAGTCTGCAGAACTTTCCACCCAAACTCAAAAGAGTATAATTTTTTTCAGCACCTCATGGAACCTTCTTCAAAATAGACCACATAGTTGGTCACAAAACAAGCCTCAACAGTTACAAGAAGATTGAAAGTATTCTTTGTATTCTATCTGACCACCATGGACTAAAGCTGGACCTCAAAAAGAATAAAAATAGCAAGAAGCCTACTTGCACATGGAAACTGAACAACTTGCTGATCAATTACAGCTGTATTAAGGAATAAATAAAGAAAGAAATTAAAGACTTCTAGAATTCAATGAAAATGAAGGTACAACATACCCAAATTTATGGCACACAATGAAAGCAGTGCTCAGAGGAAAATCATAGCATTAAGTGCCTTCAAAAAGAAATTTGTAACATCTCATATAAGCAACTTAAAGGCCCAACTGAAAGACCTAGGAAAAAAAAAACGAGATACACCAAAGAGGAGCAGGTGGCTAGAAATAATGAAACACAGGGTTGAAAGCAATCAATCAGAAACAAATAAAATAATTCAAGAATCAGTGAAACCAAGAGTTGGTTCTTTGAGAATATCCACAAGATAGACAAACCCTTAGCCAAACTACCTAAAAGACAGAGAGAAACTATCCAAATCAGAAAAATCAAAAATGGAAAGGGGGACATAACTACAGACACTGAGGAAATCCAAATAATCATTAGGTCGTACTACAAAAGCTTATATGCCACAAAATTTGAAAATCTAAAAGAAATGGACAATTTTCTTGATAGATTCCATCTACCAAAATTAAGGCGAGATCAGCTAGATAGATTGAATAGCCCTTTGTCTCCCAAGGAAATTGAAGCAGTAACCAACAGTCTCCCTTCCAAAAAAAAGCCCTGGGCCAGACGGTTTCACCACAGAATTATGCCAGACCTTCAAAGAAGTGCTAACTCCAATTGTCTCCAAACTCTTCCACAAAATAGAAACAGAAGGAACATTACCAAACTCATTCTATGAAGGCAGTCACCTTGATTCCTAAACCACAGAAAAACTCAACAAATAAAAAGAACTTCAGTCCTATCTCCCTTATGAACATTGATGCAAAAGTACTCAATAAAATACTTACAAACTGAATCCAAGAACACATAAAAGATATCATGCACCATGACCAAGTATGCTTTATCCCAAGCATGCAAGTGTGCTTCAATATATGGAAATCTATCAATGCAATCCACCATATAAACAAACTGAAGGAGAAAAACCACATGATCATCTCATTAGATGCCCGAAAAAGCATTTGACAAAGTCCAACACCTATTCATGTTTAAAGTCTTGGAGAGATCAGCGATACAAGGCACATATGTAAACATAGTAAAGACCATATACAGTTAGCCTATAGCAACATCAAACACAGTGGAGAGAAACGTAAATCCATTCCACTGAAATCAGGGACAAGGCAATGCTGCCCACTCTCTCCTTTTCTCTTCAACATAGTACTTGAATTCCTACCTAGAGGGATAAGATAAGTAATGGAGATCAATGGGATACAAATCAGAAAGAAAGAGTTCAAAGTTTTACTATTTGCAGATGATATGATAGTATACATGAGTGACTGCAAAAATTCAACCTGAGAGCTCCTTCAGCTGATAAACATTCAGCAAAGTGTTTGGATACAAAATTAAATAAAAAAAAAAAAATCAGAAGCCCTCCTTATACCAAACACAAAAGGGCCAAGAAAGAAATCAGGGAAACAACACCCTTCACAATAGCCACTAATAACATAATGTATCTTGAAGTGATTCTAATCAAGCAGGTGAAAGACCTGTTTGAAAAACAAAACAAAACAAAAAAACCAAAAAAAAAAAAAAAAAAACAAAAACAAAAAACAAACTTCAAGTCTTTGAAGAAAGAAATTGAAGAAGATATCAGAAGATGGAAAGATCTCTTGTGCTCATGGATCAGTAAGATTAACATAGTGAAAATGACAGTGCAGCCATTCCTGATGTGATCTGATAGACTAAGATCAGAAGGAAGGAAAGGAGGACCTCCCCTCTCAGTGGACTTGAGGAGGGGCATGCATGAAGAAGGAGGAGAGAGGGTGGGATTGGGAGGGGAGGAGGGAGGGGCTTTTGGGGGATACGAAGTGAATAAATTGTAAAAAAAAAAAATAAGAAAATGGCCATTCTGCCAAAAGCAATCTACAGAGTCAATGCAATTCCCATCAAAATACCAACACAATTCTTTACAGACCTTGAAAGAAGAAATTCTCAACTTCATATGGAGAAACAAACAAACAAAAAAAAAATAGAATAACCAAAACAATCCTGTACAACAACAGATCATTTGGAGGTATCTCCATCACTAATGTCAAGCTGTTCTACAGAGCAATAATAATAAAGATGCATGGTATTGGCATACAAGTAGAAAAGTAGATTAATGGAAGAGAATAGAAGGCCCAGAAATAAACCCACACACCTATGGGTACTTGATTTTTGACTAACAAGCCAAAACCATTCATTGGAAAGAAGACAGCATCTTCAACAAATGGTGCTCATCCAACTGGATATCTACATGAAGAAAAATGTAAATAAACCCATATTTATCACCCTGCATAAAACTAATGTCCAAGTGGATCAAAGACCTCAACATAAAACCAGATACTCTAAATCAGTTAGAAGAAAAGTAGGGAAGAGCCTAGAACTCATTGGTACATGAGACAACTTCCTGAACAGAACACCAACAGCAAAGGCTCTAAGAGCAACAATCAATAAATGGGACCTCATGAAACTGAAAAGCTTCTGTAAAGCAAAGGACACTGTTGTCAGAACAATAAGACAGCCTACAGACTGGGAAAGGTTCTACACCAATCCAATTTCTGACAGAGGGCTGATATCCAGAATATATATATAACTAAAGAAATTATAAACAATAAATCAAGCAATCCAATTTAAAAAAAATGGGATATGGAACTAAACAGAGAAACACTTAAAAAGATGTTCAACGTCCTCAGCCATTTGAGAGATGCAAATCAAAGCAACCCTGAGGATTTCACCTTACACCTATCAGAATGGCTAAGATCAAAAACTCATGTGACAACACATGCTGTAGAGGTTGTGGAGAAAGGGGAACCCTCCTCCATTGCTGGTGGGAATGTAAACTTTTACAACCATTTGGGAAATTAATCTGGTGCTCTCTCAGACAATTTGGAATCATGCTTTCTCAAGATCTATCTATACCACTCCTAGGCATTTACCCAAAATTTGCTCAAGTACATAACAAGGACATTTGCTCAAACATGTTTCTAGCAGCTTTATTTGTAATAGTCAGAATCTGGAAACAACCCAGTTGTCCATCAATGGAGGAATGGATACAGAAATTGTGGTATTTTTACACAATGGAATACTACTCAACAATCAAAAACGAGGAAATCATGAAATTTGCAGGCAAATGGTGGGATCTAGAAAAGATCATCCTGAGTGAGGTATCCCAGAAGGAGAAAGACATACATGGTATATACTCACTTATAGAGACCTATAAGATATGATAAACATAATGAAATCTATACACCTAAAGAAGATAAACAAGAAAGAGGACCCTGTGTAAGATGATCAATCCTCACTTAGAAAGACAAATGGGATGTACTTTGGACATAGGAGAAAACAAGTAAGAGGAGAGGAGCCTACAGCAGAGGGCTTCTGAAAGACTCTACCTAGCAGTGTATCAAAGCAGATACTAAGACTCATAACCAAACCTTTCGGCAGAATGCAGGGAATCATATGAAAGAAGAGTTAGTACGACCTGGAGAGGACAGGAGTTCACAAGGACTAAATATATGAGGGTACAGGTGTCTTTTATGAGACTGTTTCTCCAACCAAGGACCATACATGGATATAACGTAGAACCCTTGCTTGGATGTAGCCCATGGTAGTTCAGTATCCAAGTGGGTTCCCTAGTAAGGGGAACAAGGAGTATTTCTGACATGAACTCAATGGCTAGCTCTTTGACACCCCCCACACACACTGCAGCAAGGAGCAGCCTTGCTAGGCCACAGAGAAGGACATTGCAGCCAGTCCTGAAGATACCTGATAAACTATGTTCAGTTGAAAGTTGAGGAGCACCTCCCCTATCAATGGACTTTGAAAGGTGTAGGAAGGAGATGAGGGATGGAGGGTGGAATTGGGAGGGAATGAGTTAAGGTTCTATGGCTGGGATACATAGTAAATAACCTGTGATTAATAGAAAAAAATTAAAAAATTAAAAATAAAAAAATAAATTTCCCCAGGTTAATACAAATAATAAATAATAAATAAATATAATAATAAATAAAAAAAACAAAAAATAAGAAGTTTCACTGGTGAGCATTAAGTGATGCACTTTTCTCAAGTTGAATTTGAGCTGTGGGCTCATACTCCAAGCAGTCCTACATCAACTAGATAGGCTATGTGGTTGAAAGGGGAGCAGGAGAAAACAGTATTGGCTCATGTTTTTCCCTCCCAAACCTGTGTAATTAGTTAAAAACAATCACATTACCAGAAGTGAGATATCCTTTTGCTTTTGTTTTTTTGTGTTTGTTTTCAGACAAAGTTTTAGGAGCAGCCATGCATCCCTGCTACAATCTCTAAACAAACTCTCAAATGTCACAGATGTTTCAGAAATTCAGTACTGTATCATGATGCTTAATATGTTTTCCCAAGAAATTTATGAAGAGACAGATCTTTCATCCACTTTTGCCATGAATAAAGTATTTGAATATATATAGAAGCAAATAAAGAGAAGTTCTGAAGAAGCAAGGATTTGTAAAATGTCTTTCAATTGTGAGGGATCATGAAATTAGATGTTTGTGCAAATTTTAACAGTTTTATGGGTTGGGAGGCCTTAATTTTAATAATGTAATAATTTTATAATATAATAATTATAATCAGTCTCTATCATATGCCTGACATTATACATATGGAAAGTACTTTATTAATCCTTACAACAATCCAGTGATTTATTTTGTTTTATGAAGAAGGAAACCAAGGTTAATGGCATGGCCAAATTTATGTATTCATTAGGATCCATAGTGAGTGATTTAACCATGAGCTTGATCCATCATATCAATTCTCCACTGTTGTTTACCAAAATTAGACAGCTTGAAAGAAAAGAGGGAAAATATGAAAACCATAAGCTTAAGAAAAGTATAAAAGTAATGAAGGAATGGAATAATATAGCAAACTTCATATTATTCTAGTATATCTCTAGCTTTGTTTGTTTAGAACCAAATGAGATGACATTTTGAATTGATAAATTGCAGATACATCCTTACTCACTTTACAGACTAGTTTGAAAAGGTGAAATCTAGAGGTGAGAGCTACTCAAAAATAACATTTCTAAAAAGGCTTCATTTTTATACTTATCTCAATCGCTTAGCATTGCTGACATTTGAGACCCCTTCTGGAAAACCTCAGAGAGTAATTGCTTACCGGCATTTTTCTGTTTGGAATTGTGAGTATACTCACAATTTATTGTAAGTTTTTTTTTCCCCTTAAATTCTGTTTCAATTAAAGCAAAGTGTCATAATATTTGAGTTGTAAATTGTGGGGCTCAGATTTCCTTTTTTAATATATCAATCCTTCAAACCACAAAGGAGGGGAAGGGTCTCTATTCCTCATACACACACACACACACACACACACACACACAACTTTCCAGAGAAGAGTTTTCTGATCCTGCAGAAACAGTCTCTGCCAGAAGGCAGGATAAACATTCCCAGATACAATAGGTTTGAGATATTTATATCACAAAAATTGATTCATAAGAAACAATAAAACATTGTATATTAACATAATATAGATAAAGTAGTTCCAGTTAGTTAGTTAATTAGTTATTTAGATAGTTTGATACAAAATCTCTTGTATTCCTGATTTGCCTTAAACTCCTTTTGTAGTTGTTTATAACCCTGAACCCCTGAGCTTCCTGCCTCCACATCTGGAGTATTGGGATTGCAAGTGTATATAACCATGCCTAGTTTATATGGTTCTGTACAAGGAACTCACTGCTTTGTGCATGATGGACAAACACTCTACCAACAGAGCTATATCTCCAACCCTAACTTCTTAAGTTGGGAAATTGATGCTATATTTGATGCTCTAAATCGATGCTCGTTTGACAAACTATTTAAGCAAGTATTTCTTAGCTATTTCTTCTTTCATGAAAAGGCCTCCATTTGAAAGTTAAATAATAATAGGCTTGTATGAAAACAATTTTTATGAGTATTCACCTGAAATAAACAAAGACAGTATTGGACTGAATTTGTAGTAATATAAGATGCTTAGCTAATGAGTTCCAAGGAAAGCAGGGGAGAAAAGAGCCAGTTTTCCCAGATAACTTAAGATGTTCTCTTCTACTTCCAACTTCATTGGTCTGTGCCCAAGTTCACAGCTATTTCATAGTTCAGTAGCATCGCCCTTACAGCTCCTCCCACCAAGCATAATCTACAGTTTCTGATCCCATCTAAGGTTCTACTATGAGAGTAAACATTTCTGAGGCATACAACCTTTATTTGTTTGTTTGTTTTTATCAATCAGTTCTCAAGCAGAAGTTACTCTGTACCAGACACTGAAATGATAGTTCCCTATGATAGTGTCCAAATAAACTCCAAATCAGTTCAGGATTAAATTTGTGTGGGTAGAGAACTTCAGACTACACTGACAGACAGAGATAGAAACAGAGAAATAAAAAGAATAATATTTAGGCTTGGCAAATTTTACTAATTTTTAAATGTCTTTATTCTTACTGAGAATATTTTCATTTCCCCATTTTCCTACCTCCTGGGCTCCTGACCCAGACTTTTTCATTATAATAAATATATTTCTTTTAGAACTAATCATCCTTTCCTACACTGTCCTTTAATGTCTTCACTTTCCTAATTTATTTCCTTCCTTTGTGGATTAGAAAATTATTATGGTCATGAGAATTAAATTGAAACATCAATTAACCTGAAATCAGAACATCAATACAATATCAATAATGAATGTATTATTATTGACTGAACTAAATCTATAATGTAATACAATTTAAAAATCAAAGAATGTGTTAAAATTTATGGAATCCAGTTTTTTGATGTAGATTTCTTAATTTCTTGTTCTTTAAACTCAAGATCAACAATTACCAATCATAGTTTTTTTTTTTTTTACAATCCTAAATGCAAAATGTTATATAACAAATAAAATTCCAGAAATGCAACAGAGGATATACATAGCCTGGAAATCTCTTGACCTCATTAATTTTCATAAATATCATGCAGGCATCATGATATTATGGTATAATTCACTTCATATCCCAATGGTGTGACCTGGAGAATGGACTTAGAAGTAAAACAAATAAACCTCTAAAGGGTTAACTTTGGTTTTGATCCCTAGAAAATTTTGTAAACTTTAGTGCCAGACTCACTAGAAAAGCATTTTATAGATTTTTTTCTGATCTCTCATTGTTTTTCTTGCAGAATTTTTTTTGTCTTTTTGTCATTTTTATTTTTCCTCTCTGCAAACAAACAGGTCTCAGTCACGCATGTCTGAAATAATCCCAGCATAAAACATTATTTTTAGGGTTTAGAAAGAGAAAACCTGTCTGAAAATAGCCCTGTGCTTTACAGAGAATGTTTGGTTTGGATGATAGATTGAGTTTAGAAAAGATGGAGGACACATTCACAAGACTCAATTATAGAAGATCTTAGGACTGATAGTAACCAATAGCTGGCATGACAGAGCCAAATTGAGGATTTAAACAGTATACTAGATTTGCAGTGCTAATTCTTGTAAACATTTCCCCCTGTTAAATCTTCCATTGAATTTAGTAGTCTCACACACACCCACACACCCACCCCCATACCCACCCACACACACATACATTTCAGCCAACAAGCAAACATAGACATAGTGCCTGTGATAGATTGACTAGTTTTGGCCCCCATAAACTCATCTGTTTGAATGTTTGGTCACAGGGTATGGCATTATTAAGGGGTATATAGCCTTGTTAGAAGTGTGTAACTGTGAAGGTGGGTCTTTTAATTCTTAAATGCTCAAGCTAAGCCCAGTGAGATAGATATCTAGTCTCCTCCTGGTGCTTTCTGATCAAGATGTAGACTCTCACCTTCTCCAGCACCATGTCTGCCTTCATGCTGCCATACTTCCCACCATGATTATAATGAACTGAACCTCTGAAACTTTAAGGCATCCCTAATTATAGGCTTTCCTTTATAAGAGTTGGCATGGTCATGACATCTCTTTACAGCAATGGAAAGCCTAAGATAGTGCCCTTGCTCATAGGTAATGTTTAGGGATTTTGATATTAATGCCCTTTTAATTTTTAAGACATGCTCAGATAATATAACAATTCTCTCCTTATTCTTATTCTCTTTCTGTTGCAGCTGTGACATATTCTACATGTCTGATAGACTCTCTAATATCTTCTGCGGGATGAGTTCTCACATTGCTGACTCTTTTTGTTTCTCTTGCATCAGTGATTCAAGTTTAGAGCTATCTTAGAGTTTCTATTGCTGTGATGAAAGACTGACCAAAAGCAACTTGGTGAGGATAGGATTTATTTCAGTTTATACTTCACTGAAGGAAGTCAAGGCCTTGGAAGCAAGTCCTGAACAGAAGCCAGAGAGGAGTGCTACTTACTGGCTTGCTGCTATGGCTTATTTTGCCTACTTTCTTAAACCAGTCAGAACCATCACCCCAGGGGAAGCACCACCCACAGTAGGCTAGGCCCTATTATATCAATCTATTAATCAGGAAAATGCCACTCAGGTTTGCCTACAGCCAATCTGGTGTGGGTGTTTTTCTCAATTGAGGTTCCCTCTTGTCAAATGATTATAGCTTGTTTCAAGTTGACATAAAACTAGCCAGCATATTGGCTGACCTCTTCATTGACTTAAAGAGTCTATAGAGAGAGACTGCTTTCTACCTTTACTTTGCTATCCAATACACACATTTTGTTTGCCTAGAGCTCCCATACTATGAAACAGTTACTAACTCCCCCTGGTAAATTTTTTCTCTTGCTGTCTAGAGACAGGAGTGATTAGACAGTACAGCATCTTAGGCTAGTCTTAAGTGAAAAACATCTAGGCTTTTTGTGATATGCTAGTACTGGACCAATAAAGCCACCCCTTTTAACAGATTGTTGATAGGTCTCAAGGAAACTTGGAACAAGTTTCACTCAATATCTGTGGTTCGTCCTAGTACCTCTCACTCCAACTGCTACCCTAAACTTCTCAAACACAGTGGCTGGACTTCCCTTTCCCCAAGTTTTGATCCCTATATATACTCTGCCATTTGCTTTATCTTGGTCCACATAGTGTCATGGCTCAGGGATGACTGTGCTTCTGAGTCTATCTTTGTCTGCTTGGCCTCATCTCTTGCTCTCCGCACACTCCTTTCATAACTCAGTTAAGTCTGCTGGCCATGTTCAGCCTGGACTCTTCCAGATTTCTCTGGCTGTTCTCTTCCTCAAATCTACAATAAGCCTTCTCCTCAACCATACCTTCAAGAAGTCATGTCCTTATTTTTCATTCAATTGGAAGTCAATTTTCATGGAATAGGAGTTCTAACTTTCTGCACAGGTCACTGTAGACACATTTCATTTCTCAATCTGGATCCATTTGTAACCTAGTTTGTGCAATAAACACTGTGTCTATAATATTGAAATATATGTTAACCCAGAAAATATATAAATAAATATATATCTAGAATTTGTTGGATATATGTATATATGTGTATATATGTATACATACATATATACAATGTGTGTGTGTGTGTGTGTGTGTGTGTGTGTGTAATTCACTTGTCATGTCTTACCCCACCTCTACTTTCAGTCAGGTATCTTTTTTGGATTACCTTACTTTGCCATTGTTAGGGTAAATATTAGTCTACCTTTCCTAAAGTGAAGTTTTGGGAGCCAATTGAGATGATAAAATTAGAAGTTCTCAGATGCATGAAGGATAGTATTTTGTTTGTTCCATAAATTGCACAAGATTCTACAGGGTCTCTGATTATTCATACTGAGAAAAAAAAACAAAGCTATAATTCACCACAAAATAGTTGAAATAAAATTTCTTACCAAAGAGTTAAGTAAAAATTTATTTAAAATTAATATTTTAGTTTGAAACCTTTATGTATTTTAAAGGTGAACACTGAGGATGGTTGATCTACACTACGTTATGCAAATTTAATAAACGATGGGCAGATAAATAAAAATATTTTAGCAGAATTTGGCCTTTTGTTATTAGAGATAGTTTACTTTTATACATTTTGGAGATACTTTTTTTTTTTCAATAGTACAAATAAGTAATTCCAGAAAGCAGTTGAGAAGGAGAACATTTCAAAACAAATAAAGTGTGGAGGTTGGAGTAGGTTTGTTGTAGAACGAATAATAAGCATGATGAATAAGAAAAGTATTAGTTGACTCAGATAAGTAAGGTGATAGAATCTGTAGGAAAAACCGATGTCATTATAACCTGGAACATGCTCAAGAAATTTTCTTAAAGATTATTTTTGAATTTAAGTTACAAACCTCAGGGTAAGAGAAAGTATCACAACCCTGGTTATCAGCGTTCAGCCTCCAGGTTTGGGAATTTTCAATGTTCCATGAGGATCTGTTTATAGTAAGGGGTGGGGCACTTAGTCTTCTAACCCAGCACCAAAGAAGCATTTGGAAGATCTAGGTAAAGGAAGAACCTATTTTGAATGTGTTCCTTGTTTGTTTTTGATGCATTATCAAGTGATTTAGGTGCTAATGGTTGAAGGGTAGAAAAGAAGATGGCCAGTTTTCTTATATACAGTTGTAAGAAAACATATTTGGCTTTTATTTCACTTGTGTTTTCTTCTCAGTCTCAGTTCACCTGATACTACCTTGACTGCTACTTATAACCTATATGTTTTTGTCAAAATGTTATATGCCTGTGAAAAGAGGTGATGGTAAGCACCCCTTTAACCCATCCTCCTCACAAAGTATGAGAGCCCTTAAAGTTGAGGATAGTATTATGTGAGGGGTGGGGAGCCCATCAATGGGACATTCTTCAGGTCATTGGCTTCATTTTTTACTTTCACACTAAGTTATTGAAAAGGTAAATAATCTGAAAACTTCTTAGTCATTGAATTGTTTTTATTGTAGGCAAGCTGGAGAGTACTTTTTAAAGACATTAACGGCCCTCCAATCATGTTGAATTTGAAAACAACAAATTCAATTTCAGTGGTGTATAGTTCTCACAGATTGGCTAAAAGCATGAGGCCCCTCCCAAAGAACAAAGACAATGCGCTTTGAAGAGTCCTTAAGTCAATTTCCTGAAAAAAAAAAAAAATATGTTGATGCATTAGTTCCCCATTCAGGAAGCTCTTCCATTTCTTTCTATCTCAGGTCCTGTAGTACAGCTTGCTCAGGAAAAAGGAAAGCTTAACACAGAGAGTAGGCATTCACATCTAGCTAGACACAGTGAAGAGAAATTTAGGGCTTGCTTTACATTTTGTGAGATTTCACATTTGCATTTTTATCACCCAGTTGTCCTTCAGAGGGAGAGCAAAAGCTGCTGTTAATTTGAGAAGTAACTTAATATGGAGCTGGAAGGTGGAGCTGGAAGGTGGAGCTGGAAGCTCCCGGGCTCATTCTGGGTTAGGAGATTGTTATTTTTCTACTCCTTCCACAACAGCATTCCGGATATGAATTGGCTGGGAAGAGGGCATAATGTCGCTGAGTGGGAAACCTATCTTTTCTCTAAAGACCACTGGCTAAGAAGCCTGGGGAGACACATAGGACGCCTTTTAGAAAAATGGTCAATCCCTGCTCCCTAAGAAAAGAAAAGCCACGTGACCCAGAGGCATGTCCAGGGAGCAACCCCAGGGCAACCTTGATCTGGCTGGCAACAGAGAAGACTTGCTCGCACTGTGGCCACGGGATTAGTGCCAAGACCCGCAGAAGTCTAAGACGCCAGAGCCTTCACCATCTTCCGCCGCCTTCCACCGCCTGGCCTGCAGACCTCTGACTTGTCTTGAAAGGCGCCACCTCCTGCAGCCTGGGGCGGGGCTGGGGAGGAGCCAGCCTGGCTGCACCAGGGAGGAGGAGGCTCAGGGCGCGGGCACGAGGCGCGGGAGCGGGCGCGGGCACGGGCGTGGACAGAAAGCCCGGCGAAGGTTCACTGTGTGCTTGCTGTCTCTGCGGCTCCTGACCACCTTCTTAGAGCCAACCATCCCAGCTGGGCGAGTCCCGCTGGGCTCTCGGTGTGCAGAACAGAGCCGCTAGGGTCGAGTTCTCCGTGCAGTGTGCTGCCGCTTCTCTGGTTGGAAGGTCTGGCTCTGGGGCTCTTTGGACCCTCCTGACGCCCTCGCCTGCGTCAGGGAGGGGGCCAGTGGGACCCGAGCATGGCTTCGTCAGGCAGCGGCATGGAAGAGGTGCGCGTGTCAGTGCTGACCCCGCTCAAGCTGGTCGGGCTTGTGTGCATCTTCTTGGCGCTGTGTCTAGACCTGGGAGCCGTGCTGAGTCCGGCCTGGGTCACCGCGGACCACCAGTACTACTTGTCCCTGTGGGAGTCCTGCCGGAAGCCCGCCAACCTGGACATCTGGCATTGCGAGTCTACGCTTGGCAGCGGTGAGGCCCCCGCGCCGCGCCCCTTCATCCCGCGTGGCCATCCAGAGCTCCTCTGCTGCCAACGCCTAGCTGGGGCTCCTCTCTTCTCCCCTTAATCCTCCATTCCCTCTCCTTTTCTGGCCCCTCTCCGACCTTTGGGCCCCAGGACCCTCCTCCATGTACCTTTCTTGAAGGGGTCCAGGTAGCCAGCACTCCAGAGACCTCCCACACCCTCTCCTCCTCTTTTGCTTGTCCCTTCTGCTTTAGAGTAACACATATGCTATTTTGGGCAATTGTTATCATTGAAGGCGAGAACCGTGTGGCTGTGTAAAAGATGCAACGTCTTCCACACACCCGTTAAAAAAGAAATGGGCAAAATGCTCAAAATCTAAAATGTGTGGGTGCTCTGCTTCAAACAAACCTTTGAGAGCAAGTTTTCCTATCGGCCCACATTTCTCTGTTCTCTTTCACTTTATCTGGGTTTTCCGGAATGAATTTTCATGCGCGCGCACGTGTGTGTGTGTGTGTGTGTGTGTGTGTGTGTGTGTGTGTGTGTGTGTTTCCCCTTTAAATTTTGGGGTTGGATCCTGAGAACCAGGAGAGACTGATGAATTTCCTTTCCTTTTTTGGCGACACCTTTGTTTCTTCTGAGTTGCCTTTCTTTCACTCCCAAAGAAACTCCCCTTTCTTCCAGTCACTTTCTCTGTGAGCTAGTTACTCACAGTTGCCCAAGTTGTGCTTTATTCAGCAAGCAGTGAACATTGCCTGTAGATGGGTAGAGTAGGCGGTAGCCATTGTGGCTACTAGCTCCAAAGGGACTTTATGGCTTTGTTCTCTTCCTCACCCTCCAGTTGTTTTTGTTGTTGTTCTTGCCCCTCCCCCTTTCCAGCAACCCAGTTATTCTTAGTAGGAATTTGCCAACTTCCATTTTCTTGGTGAAAACTATTCCCACTCGAATTCTGTTTCTTCAGCTGCTGGTGTGTGCACAGATTATGGAATGTAAAAGGAAGGCTTTGCTGATGCTCTTCTGTGCTGGCGCGCGCGCGCGTGCGCACACACACACACACACAAACACACTGACCTTAGAAACTCTTAAATTTCTTCTTGACAGTTTTATATCTTCTCTGAGACTATTTACGAAGCTTTGTGGAAACGTTTCAAGTTCCAATAAAGTTGAAGTAGCACAAAGGCCACAAAAAATATCTGACTTTTTTTTCTAGTAACGTTTTTTTGTTATAAGGGAAATTAGTTCACTTTGTTAAATTCCTTCTAGAAATTTAATTTTGTGCTTACAATGGCTTTTTCTTAGCTCTTACCTCAGAATACCTATTGAAGGTTTTCTTTGTTGATTGATTCGTAGTGAAGGGGCTGGCAGCAGGAGGTCAACACTTAGGCCTTTTAATTCTTTCAGGATTAGTTGTTTACAACTGAAGATAAAATAAATCCACAAAATGCCTTTCTTCAGTAACCAGGGGATCTAAATAAACTTTGAAAAAAAAAATCTTTTCTTTCCATCTTCAATAGAAACGGCAATTTATGTAGGAATGCCAGCTTCAGCAGGTCTCCTTAGCAACACAAATCTTTTGCCCCCTTTTTCTCTCTGTCTTCTGAAATAATAACCCTCTGATTGCATAAAGACTATTCAGATTGGTTGTAGAAACTAGCTTCAGCTTCCATTTGCTTTTCAGGCTGTTCTCCTTTTCTCTTGGCCTGGAATCTGGGGAATGGAGTGAAGGCAGTTCCAGTTTGTTTGCTAATTTTTCTATAATTGCTTCCATTACCCACTGATTTCAGCCACAAAGAAATTTGTAGCTGAATAACAATAAATAATAATAAAAAAAGATTTCTGCTGGACAAATATGGTGTCCATAGGACTGTTCAAAGGAAAAACCAAAGGTAGCACACTCCATTCCTCCCCTTATTCTGTTTTCATGCCCTTAAGCTTTAGATTCACTGTGCTTGAAAAACTACTTCTCTGCCTCTCCAAAAGATAACAAGATGAGTTATAAGCAAAGATGGTTTTGTTAGAAGTTATATGGAAGACGTTCTTGCATTTCTGTTGTAGCAGAAAAGTTGTGAAGGGAAGGCCTAAATTCAGATGCTCCTAAAAAATGTTATATGGACTTGAAGCTTCTATCTACCAGTGTTTTTAGACAAAGAGATACACTAGGATCAGCCCAGGAATTCTGTCCTTGTCTATTCCAATGGCAGAGACCTTATTCAGTCTGTTGTGGAGAGTAGCAAAGGATAGGAGCAAAATATTTTCCTGAATATTTTAAAATATCCACTTCATTCTCTCTGGAAATCAATTACTTTAGGAAAACCCACCAAGGATGGTTTTACAGGTCTTTCCCCAGGATCTTCAGTGCTCAATTAAAAACTTTTGTTTTGATTAGAAATAAAAATGTCATGTAGAGGCAAGGTTTTATTTCAAGAAGAAAAATTTCAAGAATGTTTTTCTTCTGAGGACAGCATTTTCTATTAAGGCCCAGTTTCTACTGAAATGTTACCCTAAGCCATTATTTTAAATTTGCATTTGAATTTTGTTACCAAATATGCCTTGTTTGCTGTTTGTTACTGGTTTTGTGGTTTTAAGCTAGAGCAGATCCCTGCCTCTTGTGTCCTGCTATATTGACTGTTGTGTCAGCACTTCTTGTATGAAGCAGTAATCTGTATGTCAGTCAGCCAGAATGCTTTTCACTAGATTCTCAATTGATAGCACTGGCTTTCATCTTTACTTGTAAGTTTTCTAAGAAGACAATGAGAAAAGAGTCACTTGGTTGTCACTGGTATGAAAGCCTGGGAATTTTGGAATAAGTAGTAATCACAAGGCTGGATGCTATAGAATTCTTTTCTAATTCTTTTCAGTACTTTTGGAAAGACTTTTACTACATCTTTAGTCTTATTCAAAGTGTTTATAATGTTTTAACCACTGCTTCCTGTTCAGTTTGATAACTTTCCCCCCTACAATATAGTAGTTACAGTTTCGCAGCCATGATAATTACAAGAGAATTCAGAATGCAGTTTCCCAAAATTCAACATTACACAGCTATGTAATTCCTAGGATGATTTTATGTCTCTGTTTAAAACAATTAATATGTTGCTACTTTCTATGAATCAGATGGCTTTTTATTGTCTGACTTTTGATTCAGCTAATAAGAGGACATATAGATAGCTCAACAAGCATGTTTAAGCAAGAGTGATTTGGGATTATAACAAGGGTGTGCTTATCTATTTTTTCCACCAACAAAACACTTGATCAAACAGCCTTTCAAAGAATATTCTTAGTATCATGGATGCACTGCCTTAAGAATAGCTGTATTTGTAGCATGAGTCATTGGTAGTTTTGAAATGACAGAGCATTATATGCCAAAACAGGTGAATATTACTATTTTCAGTTGACAGATTCTTTCAAGAGGACTTACATGTAGGATATATTTTTAACTGTAATATAAAAATTCCCTTTAAAGCTTTCTTGGGTGTAGTTTAAGATAAATGGAACTGCTTGAAAATCTGGAATTCATAGAAAAGCTAATATGCAGTGATTCTGTGTTGAGTTCAGATCCATGTCACTTGTGCATATTTTGTGACTACATCTTAATTTGGAAGTGGAATTTTATCAGGAAACCTAACAATGTGATTTGGTTCAGGGAAGTTTAGTTGTTTCCAGAGATGAGTTGACACTGATGAATGTGTTTATAGATAGCAAGCTGTGTAGTCGCTACAAGCATACCCTCTTCTACCTTCTAAAAGAACAGCATCAGGACAAATGCACTAATGGGTGGGAAGGTACCAGTACTAACTGGCACACAGTCTTAACTAATAAACCAAAGAAAATACAGGATCAATTAAATCAAGACATTCATGAAGATTTAATGTCTTTTTGTATTTCAGATTCCCCAAAAGATATTTTAATGTGTGGTCAAATAGAATCCTTCTTTCGCTCACATTCATAGAATGATTATAATCTCCGAGAGTCCTTTAGGCTTTGATAGAAGTTTGGTAAGGGTTTGGAAACTGGTATTGCAAAACACCAGAAAATCAACATTAAAAAAAAAAAAAAAAAAAAAAAAACTTTTCTCAAGTACAAGATCTTTCCTGTTGACAGGAATTACATGTCAAGATTTTGTTCATTTCAGTTTATTAATTAGACAGTTTAGAGAAACCTAAGATATAACCAATATTTCTAGGCTCCATTAATGAAAATGCTTGTAGATTTCAAAGTAAGTCTCCAAAATAAGCTTCTTTATGAACTGTGCTAAGTTATGGCATGGTCTAATGGTAGGAAAAAGTATTATTTTGAAGACTAAGTGAGACTTCAGCTTTCTTCTGATCAAATGTCAGCTATTCACCAATCATGTCAGCACATAAAATGTACTTAACTTCCTCAGGTGGCATGGCATGAAGATGAAATGTACGAAACATTATTTTTTCCTTCATGTTGTATCATTAGAAAAGCAAACTCAAATGATATTTTCCAGTGGTAGTAATTTTCACTTATAAGTAGTTTAAGTTTTTTCATGGGATAATGATGTAATTTTCATACCCGTTTTATTTATTTATTTGTTTGTTTACATTTATTATTATTTTATTTTTTACACTTTATTCATTTTATGTCCTAACTGTAGCCCCTCCTTTAACTCCTCCAGGTACCATCCTCTCTCCCTCTCTCCCTCTCTCCCCCTAGCCCTTTTCCCTGGTCCACTGAAAGAGGATATTCTCCCCTGCCATCATATCAGATTTAAATATTGCTCTGACTTATTTAGCATTTAACAAGGCCCCTTGTAGGTCATGGTCAGAGAACAATTATCTTAGTAGCTACATTTGATTCGTTACTGTTAAAGACCAGATATTTCACTTATTCCCAGGGTCACATTAATGAATGTACAGTGTTACAGAGAATACTATAGACTTCGGTAACTTTACCAGGGTCTCAGTTGTGATAGAGATGAATTTTTACTCATTTTACATATTCCAGGAAACTAATTGTACCAAAAATTAGTAGTGTAAAATAACCATACTAAGGACCACTAATGATCAGGAGAGCAGATAGAGCTTGAGTCCAACTTGTCCCTGATCCATATACCTGTGGTCATAGCTGAGCATGACTTTTACAGTCAGAGACTGGAATATTTCGTCTGTAGGATCCTGTTATAAATCTGTTTGCTCAAGAGTTTGGCACTTTCATGGGAATGATTGGAAGGTTTGTCTTGGCTGAAACACTGTCCAGAACACTTGTAGGTAGTATTTTTAGCATGGTGATCTCAGGATAATTAGACTAGTTACCGACAGAGTGAGAATGTTAAGAGAGCTGTCTTCACTGTGAACTCTATTACATTCTACTGGTTACACAGAGCCATGTGGCCAGCTCATATTTAAGGGGAGAGTTGGACTCCAACTCTCATTGAAGCATACCATCTCACACAATCTACAAAATCTACAAAAATCTATTGCCTCTGAAGAACGAATAACCACATATTTAGTTTTTGCACTTGAATTTTCTAAGCCATATGTAAATAATGCTTGGCTAGGACAAATACTGCCCTTAGCCATGACATGGCTTTAGTGATTGGTCACTTAGAATTTACTTTTGTGAGATGAAATTAGCATTAGCCCATAAATGCAAATATAGTGAGTAGCTAGGTAGGCACATTTACATACCAACCATCTTTGCTTTTTGAGTTCACAGAGCCAAGGTTCAGATTCATTAGGTATGTTTTAAATATTTCATGCCAAAGGAAGTAACAGATGAATCTATCACTCTAGTCAGATTATTAGATTATCTCCCTTGAAAATTAGAGACGGACACTAACTCTTTTGCTGTTAAGTTTGTACTGGATTGGGGAAAAATAGTAAATCATCAATTTTCTATTCTATCCAAATCTTTTTCACAAAAACAAGACCCTCATTTATAAAATGCATATATGTATGAAGAATGAAAGATATTTGTCATCTCCCAGAGAACCAGGAAAACATAACTATTATTAAGTTGTGAACTATAAACTGATAATGTAAGGAGTCAATTCATGATAATGCCACAAAGCTTGCATTGTTTGTTTAAACTATGCTTATTAGTAAAATGTACAGGAAAACTCAATTCCATATTATTTAAATCAAAACAGGCACTCGACTTAAAATTTTTCACAACAGAATTTTTGATGCTGTGTTTAAGACTTCTAAACCAATATTCAACAAAACATTGCCAGAGTCTATTGGGAATGAAACATGGAGTCTATTCTTAGCACCATTTCTATCTTCTTACTGTCTCACAAAACACCAGTAAGTTAACTTTATTGACAGTGATTAAATAACAAAGGGATAGATCCCAAGTGAACATAATCAGGACGTCTTCTGTGTTAGCTAATAGTATCATCAAATGCCAATGAAAGTTTCCTCATATAGCACATGAATATACAGCAATCATCCAACATGATGTTGTCTATCTTTCTGTATAAGTGCTAAAACATGCTTTAATATCAAGGCTCTTTACTAAGCACTGTATATAACAGTTTTATTTGAGCGGAAACACCATATGTTACTCAGATTTTAAATTATATTTCCACTGAGTTTTCTAATATATACATAGTGATGTGACCTACCTAAGAGGTCCCTTTGTTAAACAAAAAGATGTTTTAAGACTATCTAAAAACAACTGAAAGGGACTGAACAAAATTTTCATGATTAAACATTAGGAATTCAACTGCTGCTGCAAATTTTCCTCTCTTAAATATATTTCCTTGGTGTTTTTTAATTCCTAGTGGTAGAAAGGAATGCATAATGTATAATAATGAGGTAGTTTTCTAAGTTGTCATTAACATAATTTAATTGAAATATTTTATTATAAATATGTCCTACATCTAAATAAAAGTAGCAAGAAGTAGCTGATAAGAATGAGTCAAAGTATTCAAGTTTATTTAGTTAGATTGTGGAGATTTTTGGGAAAAGTATGATTTTTATTGTGTTGTTGTGGAAGGAAATACTTATTGTTTGTGTACTTTTGTTTACTTTTGCTTTTGTTTCTGTTAGGAAAAAGTACACAGTTGTCTTAGGTTGTAGCTTCCCTGAATTCAATTCCAAAATCTCCACTGTATTCCTTTGTCACTTTTGCCAATATACTCTTGGAGGAATGTGAAATGTAATATGCAGCCTTATTTCAATTTAGTTTCTAGGTCCAAAGTATGTTACCTGCCTGTCTGAGCCTTCACCAGTTTTATACACCAGAACATCTAGAATTTTCTCAAGATCTATTACCACCATTTCTCTCAGGTCTTAGGAAAACACGTTCAGACTTGCAATCAGCTGCCCTTATATTAAACAGAGTACTACGGTGTTTAAGTCAGTGCCATATGCCATTCATGTTCTATAGAACATCACTACTTCACTACCGCATCACATCATCATTTATAGAAATATGTAAAACAAAAAACAGAATAATAAATCTCAGGTTTTTACACTTCATCTGACTCAGTGCTATGAAACATTTAATTGGAGAGCAAAGATAAATATAGAAATTAACAGATAGTGAAAACTTAAAACACATGACTTTTTTGTAAAAAGTAAGCAACAAAATTACAAATGTTATAATATTTTAGTTTGCCTTACAGACATTAAGTATGGAGTAACACATTTTTTTGACATACAAACTTTAAATACCATTACATTACAGTAGAAATAAGTGTTTTGCTTACTTTTTAGTATATTACTCTAAAATTGCTTGGATTTTTGTATACATTTGTGCTAAACCCAAGTTTTAGATGTTGGTTAAGAAATAAATATTATAAACCTAGTCTAATACTTTAATGACCTAAGTATACATAAATCCTATTTCCTTTGTAAAATTCTTCATATCATCATGTTATTCAGTAAGAGAAAAGGAAAATGTTAACAATTTGTCCATGGCTTTAACATCAACTCTTTATTTTATTTTATTTTATTTCAGTTTTTTTATTGTTTATTATTATTAGTTACATTTTATTAACTCTATATCCCAGCTGTATCCGCTCTCTTATTCCCTCCCAATCCCACCCTCCCTCCCTCAGTTTCTCCCTGCCCTTTTCCAAGTCCATGGATTGGGGAGGACCTCCTCCCCTTTCATCTGGCCCTGTTTTATCAGGTATCTTAAGGGCTGTCTGCAAAGTCCTCCTCTGTGGCCTAGCAGGATTACTCCTCCCTTGGGGGGTGGGGAGGTCAAAGAGCCTGCCATTGAGTTCCTGTCAGAGATAGTCCCTGTTCCCCTTACTATGGGAAACCAATTGGTTATTGAGCTACCACAACTTCGTCTGAGCAAAGGTTCTAATTTATATCTATACATGGTCCTTGGTTGGAGCAACAATTTCAAAAAAAAAAAAAAAAAAAAACCCTGTGCCCCAATATATTTGGTCCTTGTGGGGCTCCTATCCTTTCCCCGTCATACTAACTCCCCTTCTGCTGAAAGTTTGGTTATGAGTCTTAGTATCTGTTTTGAAACACTGCTTGGTAGGGTCTTTCAGATGCCTTCTGCAGTAGACGCCTGTCATATGTCCAAAGCACATCTCATTTGTCTTTCTAAGTGAGGATTGATCATCTTACCTCGTGTCTGCTTTCTTGTTTATCTTCTTTAGGTGTATAGACTTCATTATGTTTATCATATCTTGTAGGTCTATATAAGCGAGTATATATCATGTTTGTCTTTCTCCTTCTGGGATACTTCACTCAGAATGATCTTTTCTAGATCCCACCATTTGCCCACAAAATTCATGATGATTTCCTCCTTTTGATTGCTGAGTAGTATTCCATTGTGTAAAAATAACACAATTTCTGTATCCATTCCTCTGTTGATGGACAGCTGGGTTTGTTTCCAGGTTCTGGCTCTTAGGAATAAAGCTGCTACAAACATGGTTGAGCAGATGTCCTTGTTGTGTACTTGAACAAATTTTGGGTATATACCTAGCAGTGGTATAGCTGGGTCTCATTGGCACAGGAGACAACTTCCTGAACAGAACACCAACAGCACAGGCTCTAAGAGCAACAATCAATAAATGGGACCTCATGAAACTGAAAAGATTCTGTAAAGCAAAGGACACCATCATCAAAACAAAACGACTGCCTACAGATTGGGAAAGAATCTTCACCAACACTTTATCTGACAGAGGGCTAATATCCAGTATATATAAAGAGCGAAAGAAGCTGAAAAGCAGGAAACCAAGTAATCCAATTAAAAAATGGGGAACAGAGCTAAACAAAGAATTCTCGATAGAGGAATATCGAATCGCAGAGAAACACTTAAAGAAATGCTCAACCTCATTAGCCATTGGGGAAATGCAAATCAAAACGACCCTGAGATTTCACCTTACACCCATCAGAATGGCCAAGATCAAAAACTCAAGTGACAACACATGCTGGAGAGGTTGTGGAGAAAGGGGAACCCTCCTCCATTGCTGGTGAGAATGTAAACTGGTACAACCACTTTGGAAATCAATCTGGCGCTTACTCAGACAATTAGGAATAACGCTCCCTCAAGACCTAACATCAACTCTTAGCCCTGTCCTAAGGCTCAAATTGTGGATTCTATGTATTTATTAGTTCACAAAAGAGAAGCCTTCTTCTTAGTCCCAGAGGCCCAAACAGATTCTTAAAAAGCATATTGGACCTCTTTGATTGTAGTAACTCTTTGTAATCCTGTTTTAGCTTGTGAATTTAGTATTATCTAGCCCGGGAATGGGACCCAATTTGGGTCCTTTGGAAACAATCCGCCTGAGTAAATCCTTCCAAGTGGATGTTCTGACAACAGTTTAAAAGCCTGGAACTCTCCACCAGGGATATAGTCTTGGTATTCCATTTCAAGCCAGAGCTTTGGGACAGGACTATGACAGTCATGGTTCATCTAGTCTAGTCTCTCTTGGAAAATAAAAGAGATTTTCTGTTTGAGCTATAACTCAGGTTGCAGAACAAAAGGAAGTACAGCAATATCATAGAAATGATTGTGTTGACTCTCCTTGTTGACTTTGAGTCTGGAGAGATGTTTTTCATTGACATAAATCCAGCAATAAAAAATAAATATAGGACATTTAGTAGAAAAGTCAGACTGCTTCTGTTCATCTGCTTTTAATGTATTTTTCTGGTCTGCAAGATGTTCCTTTCTTAGTTTCTTTCTCATTTTAATAATTTATTTTCCTGTGTCTTCTAATGCATCTTTTTTTTTCTATATGAAAGGAAATACCATTGTTTGAGAAAACTCAACCTTAAGTGAAATTAGGAAATTTTGTTTTATTTTTCTTTGCAAATTTGGATGAGTATCACTTGGTAATACAGATTTATTCTATTCATATTATTATATGATTTCAACTGTTTGACTAGACTTTGCCAAGCAAAAGAAATGTTTGACATTTGAGAATGAAATAGACCATAGTCATAACAGTCCAGGACAGGGTAAAAACTGGCCTCCTTTTTTTAATTCTTTAATAGTTTTACATTTAGAGAGAGAGAGAGTCTCTGTGTGTCTCTGTATGTGTGCCTGTGTGTCAGTGAGTGCACATTTTTGTAGTCAGTGTGCTTGCTTGTGAAATCAGTTGTCTTTTTCAACCATATGTGTTTCAGAGATTGAACTCAGGTCTTCAGGCCTGGCAGCATGCGCCTTTACTTGTTGAGCTATCTAGCTGGCTCAACATTAACTTTTTATAATATATATATATATTTAACATTTGTTTATTTTGTTATATTTTGCCACTTTCACACGATGTCATAGTTAAACAGGTACAACAGAAACCATAATCCACAAAGCTGAAAATATTGATTTGGCTTTGTCTTCAGGAAATCTGCTGAGTGTTTTTCTTAGTGTGTGTTTACAAAATGTAAATAAATGTGTGATTTGGGTATTTGAAGCTATTAAAATTAGGCAATATTGGCTAAAATTATTTCCTGTCTAATTTTGAGTTGAAAGTAAAAATATTGAAAATTGCCATTTTTGCATATTTAATTGCATGGAAGATCTTATCAGGAAAAACAATCTGTTGTAAGTCTGTATTGATATTTTTTAAGGAGGTGGCTATTTATTCAAAGACAGATAAGACTACTTTTAAATTTAAAATCATTCCCTAGCATAGTAATCCAACAAAAATTACCCATGGCATAGCTGCTTGAACACCAGGTGTTTTATTGATCCATGAATTCATAAATGGATTTTGCTTTTTTCTTTGTTCCCTATTTGTTGCTTTAATGTAATTATACTGATTTTTTTTAAAAATCAAAAATTTCAACTTACAAGTTTTCATTATGTCAAATAATGTACTATACATAAACTTTTGCAACGTAATTTAGAGGCTTCCACATAGAAAGATTATTCTTTTGGCTTTTTAATTACAAGCAACATGCTGTTATGGAATAAAAATGCCATAATATGGCTATCCTTTTAACTTCTAGTTGAAAGCCAGATACCCTTTTGTTTGAAGTTAAATGGGTTTGTTACAAATAGATGCATTAAAATACTCTCTATTTTCTTGTGATTCCTGCTTGTATTTTAAGATGTGTGGATCTGTTTTATGTATTTGTTTTCTAATTGCTTTGCAAGTTCTAGTTGAAAGCCAGTGAAACATACAAAGCTTTTTTTTTGGGGGGGGGAGGGTTTGCAAGGATGTTAAAAAGGGTGTTTAAGAATAAATACAAAAAGAACATTTGGAGGTTTCTCTGCTAACCGTTTTTCATGCTTCAGCACTTGAGAAGCTTTCTAGAAGGGTGATTTCAGAGGAAAGCTCAAAGTATCATGGGTTATGGGCTTTGAGTAGAATGCATTATAGTTTAGTAATAGATTAAAATGTACTTACATTTCCTGTGCATACATTAAACTGAGGAGCAGAAGAGGCATCTTGGGATTTTCCTTCAAATTACTACCACTGTAGGGTGCCAGTTGTTATTGTATCATTTATGTGATGCTTCCTGATCTATATATGTACTTTACAGATTCATCTTTTTTTTTCTTGAATGGAAAATATATCATCTTTCTGTCATACCATTGCTATATCCTTATAGGAAACAAACTGTCATCAATGAGGTTTATTTTTTCACTGAATCCGACTTGCTAAGTGGTCAATATATTACTTGTTCTTGATTGAAGAAAAGAGCTGAGCAATCCTTTAGAATCCTGTCTGACTCTCTGAAATTCCTTACTTCAAAAACTATTTTGGTGATGGTGACTACAGCTGTCAGAGACACATGAAGTGAAATAAATAAACCACCAACAAATCTTCCTGATGTGAATTGACTGGGGAATTGTTTTAGCAGTGAGTGAAGATAAATTAAAACTTGGAGTTTTTATGATGTGAAGGAAGACTTTCTAAGAAGTAAAGTAATTAAAAAATGTGTTGTATTGTCACATATAGTAATTCGATGATCTTCAGAGGCGTCAAAGAAAAACACAAAATAATTCATATTACTTATAAACAGACTAAACTAGATTGGTCATGGCACTGGATCTTGTCACTAGCCCAAGTTGGTAGGGTAGTTATTGACTAGGAAAAGGCACAAGGAGATTTTGTTGGTAATGTAAATATCTAAACTCTACGTATGAATGGTGGTTATATACAATTCACCCTTATCCTTATTTTCTATATGTAATAGTTATTAACTGTATAGTTCAATGCACTTATTAATCTTAATATTGAAAATAAATAGGTCATAGAGAGAGTGACATTCAATTTAACATTAGGAGAGCCCACGTTAGAAGTGTGGCTAACTTTTGCCCTAAAAACTCTGCTGAGCTTAGCAGAGGAGCCATTTCTGAATAAGGACATTAATATTAATTTTTGTTGCAAAACATTTCAAACCCCAAAGGATTCTTAGCAAGCAGTAAAATCATATCAGTTGAGCTGCATCAAGATGAAAGGTGCTGAGCAGACTTCTGTTGATTCTTTGCAGGCTTATTGCTTAAGAGCCACAATTTTCCTTTTTTTTTTTTTTTTTTCTTTCCAGATTGGCAGATTGCTACTCTGGCTTTACTCCTGGGTGGTGCTGCTATCATTCTCATTGCATTCCTGGTGGGTTTGATTTCCATCTGTGTGGGATCTCGAAGGCGCTTCTACAGACCTGTTGCTGTCATGCTTTTTGCAGCAGGTAAATATATTCATTATGTTCAAACCAGCATTAAAGATTCATGAACCTTTCTACTGTTTTCCCTTCTCATGCATCAGTATGTGTTTGCTACTTATATACAAACTGAGAGACATTTGTTATACTTTAAGGTAAATTGGCTGAAGGCTTATCATAGTATTAGTTTTCAGCATGTTAAGCATTCCATAGAACAGTGTCAATTTTTAAAATTCTTACTAAAGCATTGATAAATAAAACTTCTTGGGCTGAAAAGAGTCCAATAGTAGAGTGCTTGAGGCTCAAGGCTTCAGTTCCCTGCATTGCAAAATAAAAACCCCAAATCCCCACCCCCACCTCCCAAAAAAAAAAAAAAAGGAAAGAAAGAAAAGAAAAAAAAATCTCCACAGGGCTGCTGGGCAATTGCCTTAGAAATTATAGCAGTTGTATTTATCAAGCCTTTTTACAAAGCATCCATTCTCCCCAACCCCTAGTCTCTATTGTGATCATTGGGCAGTAGCAGTATCTTTTTTAAAAGTTCTGACATGAAACAATAAAAGGAATTTTAAAAAATGTGTACTCTTAAGGACATATGTGTTTTGGAAAATAATCATTGTTATATGAAAAAAAAAAATCATGACAGCATGAACCATCAAAGAAGTTAACTGTATGAGGGCAGTTAGATGTCGAATAACTTGACAGCCATTATTTCATGAAGCACATTTTAAATCTAAATATCAAACAAGGTAAAGAAAAGACTTAGAGCTGTGTTAAAGGGGAGGGGCTTGTGGACATTTACAAGCTCAGTTCATTTTCTGATGTGAGTTTTAATTTTCATTTATAAGAATATCCTTGAATACATTATTCATTTTGACGCCTAACTGAAATATTCTTGTGGTTTCTTCAATATTCCCTGTCAGTCATAACTTATTTGAAGCCTACAAAATAAGCTGCTGTAACTATCAACGATGAAGACACTGACAGAACCATCTAGGCTGTTAGATGGAGTTTTAAAAGCTGTTTAAAATTGGAATAGATGAAATTTCTCAGGATTTAAAGGGCAGTATGAGCTAAAACTACAAAACCTAAAATGTTCTACTGCCCCTGCTGCTTGTATTCATCTTACAACAAAGAAGACTGATCAGAATGTAGGCATCATACAAATGAAAATAGAAAGGGCTAAATAGGAACCTAGAAATACGTCTAATTTACTTACTTAAATGACCTGGTCAAAATCAACTAATGACCGGCAGACCTGGGACTAGAATAGGAGACACTGAATTTCAAACAATTGATTCATTCATTACTGACTTCTTCATGCATCCATTCAACTATTTCTAGGATGTCTGGTATAGACTAACCATTGTACTAAGACAGCTGCAAAACTAGTGAAAGTATCACTAGAAAACTTCTTTTTAACAGACTACAAAAGCTTGACAATACAGTATATTTTGAAATGTTTGTATTACAATATTATTGTTACCATGAGTAATGAGAGCCTCAACTGGGAAGAATACAGTACCAAATAAAAGCCGACCTTTAGATGCATCAGTACTTGATAGCTTATTTCTTGGTTAATTGATTTACCATTAGGTCTTTTTCAATTTTAGGATGAAGCAATGTAGGTATTTTAATTAAGTGTGAGTTTGTCTTTGAAGGTACGACTTAAGAAAGAACAATGAGATAATAAGTTGAATTTGTTTTTTAATAAACCACATCCCATGATCAGAAATGCTTTAAAACTGGAATTGTTGCAAGCCCTTTTAAATAATAAATGTTTCTTATTATAGGGTGACAGAGGTTTTCTAGTTCCTTTTTTTAATATTTAGTGTTACTGTGAACATGTAGTTCCTATTCCATTTAGCCATCGACTCACTGCATCATGGCTAGGAAAAATTCTGTAAAGAAGTCAATTACTGACAACATCCAGAAATTTGTAGAAAACTAGCTAGATTTGTTTCCCTTTTTATTTTCTAAATTAACAAAATAAAGGTAGTGAGTTGGGTCAGAATAAAGATGTTTTTTTTTTTTTTTTTTTTTTTTTGTAATTTAGCTTTAGCTAAATGATAGACTAATGAAAGGAAACCCTATAATGAGATACATATATTGTCACTCCATGCACTGAGGCCTAAAATGAACATCATGTTGGCTGCTACACTCAAAAACTGTACGTCTTCAGATTTAATTGTTCTCTTTCCTTTGACACTGATTATAGAAACCTATTTTAAAATAACCATTAATTTAGTGTTAACTTTTTATATAATCAAGATTAAACATACATTAAAATGCATGAAAAGCCAGGAAATCATTACATTTGGGTGATTTTTGGAAAGCATGCTCATTGCACATAATAATCAGTATTTTAATCTGGATTTAATATTGAACAAATTGGAACTAAATTTGTTGAACTAATAATTGAAACTAAATGTATTGAAGAAATGGGCTAACCTCATTTATAATTCACTCTAGTGACTCTTAGAATGCCTATCTGGGAGCATTTCCTTCTCATTTATATTGGCATTTGTTAAAATAGTAGTCATTTCTCTTAACCAAAAGTTCTCTTCTCCAAATATCAACAAGCCTTGTGCCACCAAGAAGTGTTTGGTTCTATTCATATACAGACTGAAATCTATCAAAAGAAACTTTTCTTTTCTTCTGCTCAGATGGGTATTACCTGTATTCAAAACAGGCATACTGCTTCCAAGTTGGAAAACATTCTACCCAAAACAGCGTTCTATGCCATGCTTGGTACTCATGGATACTCAAGAAATAGTATTTGAATGACTGTTAAAAGGTGACTACATTTAGTGTATAATCTTGTAAGGGAAATCAAGCAGGGGAACCACTGTAGGTAATTCATATAATGTAAAGCCTTTTTATCCTTAAGGCTTAGAAAGCAACAGGTTTCGCATGACCCCAAAAGAGTTGTTGTTTTGTTGCTGTTTTTTTTTTTT
>NW_026590571.1:304526-324035 GCF_907164565.1 Psammomys obesus | reverse complement strand
CCCCCCAGGAGGACACTGTCTGAGGAACAGGACAGCAGTGTGGACACAGCGACCAGGTGACTGAACTCTGGGCCCCAAAGCACCAGTGATTGTGACTTACAGGTGAGAGAAAATCCAAAGGTGTGGGTCACCCAGTCACCCCCGGGAAAAGGTCCCAGGGACCTTTGGGCACACATCCCCATCACAACCACCATATCTGCATGGGGCCCTTAGCCTCCAGCCCAGAGAAGGGTGCACAGCAGCCATCACAGAGTGGGATATACAACCCCCAGCCCAATGCAAGGCCTTCAGCTGCCAGCACAGCTCAGGGCCCTCTGCCTTCAGCCCAGAGCAAGGCCCCCAGCAGCAAGTCCAGAGCAGGGCCCTCAGCAGCAGGCCCAGAGTGAGAAGCACAACCCCATAGACCAAAGAGGGGCCCTTAGCCACCATCCCAGAGGGGGTGCACAGCTCCCAGCCCAAAGACCTACTGAGTGCCGACTCACCATCCTAGACAGAACTGTGGGCCACAGGGCACCAGAAACTGAGTTTACCTTTTGGGAGAAAACCTGACAGCTAGGGAATCAGCAGGTCCAAGCTTAGAGCCTTCAGCTGACCTTCCCCACCCCACCTCCACACACCACAGACACACAGAAAAGTTCTTGGAAAAAGTTCCCAGGTTCCTGCAAACATCCATTCTTCAGCTTGGAGCCACCCACTCCCCTGAGCCTGAAAAGTTTCCGGGTTCCTACAGGTGCCAAGTTGCCAGCTTGGAGCCACCACTTGACTACTTGCTCTAAGCACCATCCCAGATGGAACTCTGGATCCCAAACACCACAGACAGGATCTCCATGTTGGGAGGAAGCCCCAAAGTGGGGGGTGAACTTCTGGTCCAACCTCAGGACACCCAGCTCTGGAAAAGTTTCTGGGTTCCCACAGACTCCAGGCTCTAGCTCCTGCTGGACGCATGAGAGCTGTGAACACCTGCGACTGATTAGTGCTTAGGTACTGGGGCACACAGCTCCAACCTCAGACCTATAGAAGCCTGGGATCCCTGCAATCAGCCCCAGATACAGCTCCAAGGGCAACCAGTTATCCATAACTAAACTGACCAAACCACAGGGCTCCCAGTTTCTTCAAGAGGCCTGGGCCTGAAAAACAGTGTAAAAATAGCAGCAACTCACTAAATTCAGAGCAAGAAACCTGTGGCAGCCTTTTTGGAGTTAATGGCAAATTTGGAGTTAATGGCATCTGAGCAGTGGAATTCGGCCTCTTGGCTTTGGCTATTTTCCAAAGTCCAGTTACTCATAAACTGACCTTGGTGGTCCTACAGTGGACTGCTCTGACCCCAAGAAACTCTGTGCAACCATAGTAACCAGACAGCAGGCTCTGTGTAACCGTGAGTGAGCTCTCCTATGTTTTGACCAAGTAAAGCTCCTATGTGAAAAACTGCTTGTACTTTTTTGCCTACCTAAGTGTTAACCTGACGTCCATTAAATCGACACCAGGATCAGCATGTAGACTTGCTGTCCTTCTCTGTGTCACCCTGTCTCTCTCTCCCAGCCCTCTCTCAGGTGGTATTTAGGTGTCACTGCTGGCCGGTGACAGATGGAGCCGAAACCCCTGAAACCTGAAAAGGTGGACCAGCTGAGGCAAGTTATAAGGACCACAGGAGCACGCGCAAAGCAACTGACTAAGGTAAAGTTGGTGGCCGTCAGGGGCAGGGAAGTAGTAAGATGGGATATATCAGATCCCTTAAATAGATTTTTAAGACACAGATAATTAGAATAAAGCTCCCTAATCCTTTTACTTTGTAAAACTAAAGAGTTGCTTGGAAAAATTAAAGCAGCCAAACAGGCAAAAAAAGTACTTCTAAGGTTATTTCAAATGTCCATAAAGGAGCTCAAACAGATTTGTGTAATTTGAGAATAGAAAATAATTTAGGAGCTAAAGATGAAACGGAGTCAAAGAAAAAAGCTGCCAAGTCTCATAATTCAGACTGGCCTCCTGAGCGCTCCCCGCCACCCCCATGGTTATGGGTGGCACGGGATCACTGCAGAAAGATATAACTGTTCTCTGAGAGAAAATTTAGTTAAAAAGAGAATAGGTGGGGGCGGAGCCAAGATGGCGACTAGCACACACAGTTTCCGAGCTGTGGAAGAGATAAAGTTCTGAGTTGATGAGTGGAAGAACTTCTGAAGCCAGGGAAACAACGGAGAGACTTTCTAAACAACAGGGAACATCGCAGGAGGTGAAAACCTTGGTCTCCGGTCACCCAGGGACTTGTTTGGGGAAGGTGAGAAAGGATCCTTTGATCTCTCGGCACTTCCCTTCCCCAGACCTCCCTCCTCCTCGGCACAGCAGACTCGCCTTTCTCAGCGCAGACCTAACTGCCTGGGGCCTGCAGCCACTGAGGCAGAGCCCCAAGCCCTTTATCGGCAAAGGCCAGCAGTACTGTGTCTCAGGGCCCAAGATTCGCACAGCAGCTGCACCATCCTCCCAGGGCCCGAGTCTGCTAGACGCCATACTAGCTCCGCAGGAGCGCCATCACTGACAGTACGGCCCGCCCAATCCCACAGTGACAGAGAATACGCTATATACTCACCAAAACCAGACAGAAACGCCATACAAACTAGACACACCAGGCGCTGGCGCTCCGAAGCTTGGAGAGCACAGTGAAGAGACCCCAGGACTTCCCAGAAAGCATCTGGACTAGCAACACAGTCTCCAGTTGCAGCAGGACTTTCTAACCTGGCGGGGGAGCAGCACTGAGCTGGCGGGGCACATCAGCCCTCCAGTTTAAGACTAACCAGGGCCAAACCAGAGAACAGAAAGGCTGGTTACCCCGATTCCCACTGACGTGACCACCCTGAAATCTCCAGCTGCAGCAAGACCTCATAACCTGGCAGTGACAACAGCATGGAACTGGCGGAGCACATCAAAGAAGCAGGGCCAAACCAGAGAGCAGAGTGCCCAGATACCCCGATCTCTGCCAAATGACCTGCCTGTAAGTGAGTGAACCCTTGAGAATCTGCAGCTCCACTGATCCTGGGTTCTTCTAAAACAGAAGCCAGGCATCGAACCCCCTCCCACCCATATACCCACTTTGGGAAACAGAGGGGCACTTGGAACATTGAAGTTCCTGCTCTGTGGGTCTAATTGAGGAGTTAAGGCAGTTAATGCCAGAAATTGCGCTGCGATCATCACTAGCGCCTGCGACATATACATTGCAGAGCCCTTCCCACACACTCAAGGGTTCAACATTAGCCATCACTCTGTCCCTTGAGACACATGCCCACGCCCACTTACACACACACACACACACACACACACACACACACACACACACATATACTCACGCACGCACTCTTGCATTTGCCTCTGTTTGCACCTGCGTACTTTCCTCCCACAGGTACAGCTAGTCCTCAGCACACGCTAAGGACACGGGACCTCTCTCAACTTCCTGAAGAATTCTCCAGACTCGAGAGAGAGAGACAGTACCAGTCTGATCGGCAGAATCCAAAAACAAACAGGGAAGGTTTCAGATAAGCCAATGGCCAGGGGTAGGCGAAAGAACACTTCCTACATAAATCAGGACATCATGACTTCACCAGCAAACCCTAAAATCGATGGATACTCCAATTCATCAGAAGCACAGGAAAATGACCTTAAAGCCATGCTTGCTCAATTATTTGAGGCTCATAAGGAGGAAATGAACAAATCTTTCAAAGAGTTGGCCACTCAATTGGAGATAAAGAAACAAGAAATAGACAAAACCCTTAAAGAAACACAGGCAAACATAGCCAAACAAATAGAGGCACAAGTAGAGAAAAAATTAGTGGCATACAAAAAGGAAATGAACAAAGAAATAGAGTCCATCGTAGAGAGACAGGAATCCAAATTCAAACACATGGAAGAAATGGTGCAAGGCATGAAAACAGAATTAGAATCAATAAAGAAAACACAAAATGAGAAAACTCTTGAGCTGGAGAACTTGGAGAAAAGATCAGGAACCACAAAAGTAAGCATCACCAACAGAATACAAGAGATGGAAGAAAGAATCTCTGGAGCTGAAGACACACTTGCAGAAATTGATATTTCTCTCAAAGAAAAAGTAAAATCAGAAAAATTTCAATCACAAAATATCCAAGAAATCAAGGATGCTATGAAAAGACAAAATCTAAGAATAATAGGAATTGATGAAAAAGAAGACTCCAGGCTCCAAGGTCCAGAAAATATTTTCAAAAAAATCATAGAAGAAAATTTTCCCAACATAAAGAAAGAGATGTCCATAAATATACAAGAGGCCTACAGAACACCAAATAGACTAGACCAGAAAAGAAACACATCACGTCACATCATAGTCAAAACACTAAAACTACAGAACAAAGAAAATATATTAAAAGCAACAAGGGAAAAAGGCCAAGTAACATATGAAGGTAGACCTATCAGAATCACACCAGACTTCTCATCAGAAACTATGAAAGCCAGAAGGGCCTGGGCAAGCATCATGGAGACTCTAAGAGATCACAAATGTCAACCCAGACTACTATACCCTGCAAAGATTTCAATCAACATAGATGGAGAAAACAAAATATTCTGTGACAAAACTAAATTTACACAATATCTATACAGCAAACCAACCCTACAGAAGATACTAGAAGGAAAACTCCAATCCAACGAAAACGAATTCACCCAAGAAAACAGGGCATACAGATAATATCCCAACAAAAATGAAAAGAAAACAAGCAATGAAACAAGGTAAGATCATCGACTCCATTACAAAAGGAATTAACATGCATTGGTCAGTATAATCTATCAATATTAATGGACTCAACTCATCAATAAAAAGACACAGGCTAAAAGAATGGTTACGGAAACAAGACCCAACATTCTGTTGCATCCAAGAAACACACCTATGCAACAAAGATAAACACTACCTCAGAGTAAAGGGCTGGAAAAATGTTTTTCAAGCAAATGGTTCCAGAAAACAAGCTGGAGTAGCCATCCTAATATCTAATAAAATAGACTTTCATCCGAAGTTAATCAAAAAAGATAAGGAGGGCCACTATATTCTCATCAAAGGAAAAATCCAACAAGAGGACATCACAATTTTGAATATCTATGCCCCAAATACAAGAGCACCTACATTCGTAAATGAAACAATATTAAAGCTTAAATCATACATTGATCCTAATACCTTAATAGTGGGAGACTTCAACACCCCACTCTCATCAAGGGACAGATCAACCAGACGGACACCAAATAGGGAAATAAAAGCACTCAAAGAATCCCTAAATCAAATGGACCTAATAGACGTCTACAGATCTTTTCACCCAAACTCAAAAGAGTACACCTTCTTTTCAGCACCACATGGAACCTTCTCCAAAATAGACCATATAGTTGGTCACAAAGCAAGCCTCAACAGATACAAAAGGATGGAAATAATCCCTTGTATACTATCTGACCACCATGGACTAAAGCTGGACATCAACAACAACAGAAACAACAAAAAGCCGACACGCACATGGAAACTGAACAACTTACTACTCAATGACAGCTGGGTCAAGGAAGAAATAAAGAAAGAAATTAAAGACTTTCTAGAATTCAATGAAAATGAAGGCACAACATACCCAAATTTATGGGACACATTGAAAGCAGTGCTCAGAGAAAAATTTATAGCACTAAGTGCCTACAATAAGAAATCTGTAACATCACATACAAACAACTTAATGGCCCAACTGAAAAACCTAGAAAAAAAAAGAAGCAGATACACCCAAGAGGAGCAGAAGGCTGGAAATAATCAAAGTAAGGGCAGAAATCAATCAATTAGAAACAAATAAAATTATCCAAAGAATCAATGAAACAAAAAGCTGGTTCTTTGAGAAAATCAACAAGATAGACAAACCCTTAGCCAAACTAACTAAAAAGCAGAGAGAAACCATACAAATCAGCAAAATCAGAAAGGAAAATGGGGACATAACTACAGACACTGAGGAAATCCAAACGATTATTAGATCATACTACAAAAGCCTATATGGCACAAAATTTGAAAATCTAAATGAAATGGATAAATTTCTTGACAGATTCCATCTACCAAAATTAAGTCAAGATCAGGTAGAAAGACTGAATAGCCCTATATCCCCCAAGGAAATTGAAGCAGTCATTAACAGTCTCCCCTCCAAAAAAAGCCCTGGACCAGATGGCTTCAGCGCAGAATTCTACAAGACCTTCAAAGAAGTACTAACACCAATTCTCCTCAAACAATTCCACAAAATAGAAATAGAAGGAACACTACCAAACTCATTCTATGAAGCCATAGTCACTTTGATACCTAAACCACACAAAGATCCAACAAAAAAAGAGAACTTCAGACCTATCTCTCTTATGAACATTGATGCAAAAATACTCAATAAAATACTTGCAAACCGAATCCAAGAACACATCAAAGATATCATCCACCATGACCAAGTAGGCTTCATCCCAGGCATGCAAGGGTGGTTCAACATACGGAAATCCATCAATGTAATCCACCACATAAACAAAATGAAGGAGAAAAACCACATGATCATCTCCTTAGATGCTGAAAAAGCATTTGACAAAGTCCAACACCCATTTATGTTTAAAGTCTTGGAGAGATCAGGGATACAAGGCACATACCTAAAGATAGTAAAGGCAATATACAGCAAGCCTATAGCCAACATCAAACTCAATGGAGAGAAACTTAAATCAATCCCACTGACATCAGGGACAAGACAAGGCTGCCCACTCTCTCCATATCTCTTTAACATTGTACTTGAAGTCCTAGCCAGAGCAATAAGACAACTAAAGGAGATCAAGGGGATACAAATCAGAAAGGAAGAGGTCAAAGTGTCACTATTTGCAGATGATATGATAGTATACATGAGCGACCCCAAAGATTCAACCAGAGAACTTCTTCAGCTGATAAACACCTTCAGCAAAGTGGCAGGATACAAAATCAACTCAAAAAAATCAGAAGCCCTCTTGTATACCAAAGACAAAAAGGCTGAGAAAGAAATTAGGGAAACAACACCCTTCACAATAGCCACTAATAACATAAAGTACCTTGGTGTGACTCTAACCAAGCAAGTGAAAGACCTGTTTGAGAAAAACTTCAAGTCTTTGAAGAAAGAAATTGAAGAAGATCTCAGAAGATGGAAAGATCTCCCATGCTCATGGATTGGTAGGATTAACATTGTGAAAATGGCCATCTTGCCAAAAGCAATCTACAGATTCAATGCAATTCCCATCAAAATACCAACTCAATTCTTTACAGACCTTGAAAAAAAAGATTCTCAGCTTCATATGGAGAAACAAAACACCCAGAATCTCCAAAACGATCCTGTACAACAACAGATCATCTGGAGGTATCTCCATTCCCGATCTCAAGATGTACTACAGGGCAACAGCAATAAAAACTGCATGGTATTGGCATAGAAACAGAAAGGAGGATCAATGGAATCGCATAGAAGACCCAGAAATAAACCCACACACCTATGAATACTCAATATTTGACAAAGAAGCCAAATCCATTCAATGGAAAAAAGACAGCATCTTCAACAAATGGTGCTGGACCAACTGGATGTCTACATGCAGAAAAATGAAAATAGATCCATATTTATCACCCTGCACAAAACTAAAGTCCAAGTGGATCAAGGACCTCAACATAAAACCAGATACTCTAAATCAGTTGGAAAAAAAAGTGGGAAACAGCCTAGAACTCATTGGCACAGGAGACAACTTCCTGAACAGAACACCAATAGAACAGGCTCTAAGAACAACAGTCAATAAATGGGACCTCATGAAACTGAAAAGCTTCTGTAAAGCAAAAGACACTGTCATCAAAACAAAACGCCTGCCTACAGATTGGGAAAGAATCTTCACCAACCCTTTATCTGACAGAGGGCTAATATCCAGTATATATAAAGAACTAAAGAAACAGAAAAGCAACAAACCAAGTAATTCACTTAAAAAATGGGGAACAGAGCTAAACAGAGAATTCTCGAAAGAGGAACATTGAATGGCAGAGAAACACTTAAAGAAATGCTCAACCTCATTAGCCATTAGGGAAATGCAAATCAAAACGACCCTGAGATTTCACCTTACACCCATCAGAATGGCCAAGATGAAAAACTCAAGTGATAGCATATGCTGGAGAGGTTGTGGAGAAAAGGGAACCCTCCTCCATTGCTGGTGGGAATGTAAACTGGTTCAACCACTTTGCAAGTCAATATGGCGCTTTCTCAGACAACTAGGAGTTGTGCTACCTCAAGACCCAGCTATACCACTCCTAGGTATATACCCAAAATTTGCTCAAGTACACAACAAGGACATTTGTTCAACCATGTTCATAGCAGCTTTATTTGTAATAGCCTGAACTTGGAAACAACCCAGATGTCCATCAACGGAGGAATGGATACAGAAATTGTGGTATTTTTACACAATGGAATACTACTCAGCAATCAAAAAGGAGGAAATCATGAAATTTGCAGGCAAGTGGTGGGATCTAGAAAAGATCATTCTGAGTGAAGTATCCCAGAAGGAGAAAGACAAACTTGGTATATATTCGCTTATATAGACCTACAAGATATGATAAACATAATGAAATCTACACACCTAAAGAAGATAATCAAGAAAGTGGACACAGGCGAAGGTGATTAATCCTCATTTAGAAAGACAAATGGGATGTGCATTGAACTTATGACAGGAGTCTACCACAAAAGGCATCTGAAAGACTCTACCTAGCAGTGTTTCAAAGCAGACACTAAGACTCATAACCAAACCCTCGGCAGAGTGCAGGGAATCATATGAAAGAAGGGAAGTTAGTATGATATGGAAAGGATAGGAGCTCTACAAGGACCAAATATATCTGGGCACAGGGTCTTTTCTGAGACTGAAACTCAACCAAGGACCATCTATGGATATAACCTAGAACTTCTGCTCGGATGTGGCCCATGGTAGCTCAGTAACCAAGTAGTTTTCCAAAGTAAGGGGAACACGGACTATTTCTAACAGAATCTCAAGGGCAGGCTGTTTGACCCCCCCCCCCCCCCCCGGGGAGGAGCAGTCTGTTAGGCCACAGAGGAGGACTTTGCAGCCAGCCCTGAAGATACCTGATAAAACAGGGTCAGATGAAAGGGGAGGAGGTCCTCCCCTATCAGTGGACTTGGAAAGGGGCAGGGAGGAGACCAGGGAGGGAGTGTGGGGTTGGGGAGGGAATGAGGGAGCGGGATACAGCTGGGACACAGAGTTAACAAAATGTAATTTAAAAAAAATATAATAAAAAAAGAGAATAGGTTCAATTATTAAATATTTATAATAATAATAGTAATGAATAATAATAACTTTAATATAACACAAAAGGAGTATTCACTCAGAGTGGACTTCCTTTTGTGGAACAGTTGGCTTTTGAGAACGTTAATTCAGCCTGTAAAACAGCTATCAGGCCCTATCAAACTAAAGCAAACTTAACTGGTTATATTATACTTTGTGCTGATATTGGGCCGCTCTTGACTATCATACTTAAGATTACGGCTAAATCCAGTAAAAAGAGTTTTATTTGTCTGTTTAAATAGATGGTCGTCTTAAACAGTTAATATATATCTAGGTTATAGATCAACAGTAATTAAATATATTTTTAAAGTTATATTCAAACTGTTGTTTAAAAAAAATATATATATATGCATATATGTTTATAAGGTCTGTAAACACATATGCTTAAAAGGCAACCATATGATATAATTCTGTCATCTTTGCTATATGATATGGGTTAAAAAATTATTATAAAACCTCTTAGTTAACATAAATTTTGTTTCCTTTTAGACTGAAAAGACAAGTCTCATTTTAAATTGGTGTTGGTTTTAAATATTGGATTGTTTGCACTGGCAAATTTTGAAGTTTGATTTTAACTTTTAAAATTATTATCATGCTTTATGATTTCACTCCTAAAGAGGATGTTTTGTTTTAATATTGCAAAAACAGGTTTAAAAAATATTTAAATGTTTAAAAAGCAGGTCCTGCAGTTGTTTCTTGTCTTTATCTTTGTTTTTTTGTTTTGTTTTGTTTTGTTTTGTTTTTGTCTGCCGGCTGCTTCTTTTGGTTTCTGGTTTCTGTTTGCTCGCGAGGTCTGGGGAAGCTTGGAGAGTTTCCAATTTGGTCGAGGGAATCTGGAGGACACTCAAGTTCCCGGGGAGGAGGCCCATGAGAGGGTCCACTCCTTCTGGAATCTGTGGGAGTTGTGTCCGGTAGGGGCCAGTCAAGTCCTGGTATTTGGGTATTCTGGTTACTCCAAAGTGACAATGTCGGATATTTATATTTCTAGGATTTCAGTCCTCGTAGACAGAGAAAACAAGATATTCAATGAGAAAACAAATTCAAACAATGCCTACCTACAAATCCAGCATTAGAGAAGATACTAGAAGGAAAATAGATCCCAGGAAAATAACTACATTCAGGAAAACTCAGGAAACAAATAACCTCACTACAGCAAAATTAAAAGTAGCTAAGCACACAAACATACTACCACAACCAACAGCAACATCTAAGGAACTAACAGCCACTGGTCATAAATCTCTCTCAACATCAATGGTCTCAACTCTCCAATAAAAAGACACAAAGTAAAAAAATGGATATGTAAACAAGATCCAAAAATCTGTTGAATACAAGAAACAAACCTAAGTCACAAAGATGGATATTACCTGAGAGGAATGGCCTAGAAGATAGTTTTCCAAGGAAATGGATGCAAGAAACAAGCAGGAGTAGCCATTCTAATATCTAATAAAATAGATTTTCAACCAAAAATTAATCAAAAGAGATGGGGAAAGTCATTTGATACTCATGAAAGTAAAACTCCACCAAAAAGACATCACAATTCTGAACATTTATGTCCAAATACAAGAGCACCTTAACTTGAAAAAGAAACAATAATAAAACTTAAACCACACATAGATCACCACACACTAATAGTGGGAGACTTCAAAACTCCACTCTCAACAAAGGACAGGTCATCAAAAGAGAAATTAAACAAAGAAACAATGACTCTGACAGAGGTCATGAATCAAATGGACCTAACAGACATTTTAGAACCTTTCACCCAAACATCAAAGAATTTACCTGAAAATTTCATGATTTCCTTGTTTTTCATTGCTGAGTAATATTCCATTGTGTAGATGTACCACAATTTCTGTATCTATTCTTCCATTGAGGGGCATCTGGGCTGTTTCCAGCTTCTGGCTATTACAAAGAAGGCTGTTACAAACATGGTTGAGCAAATGTCCTTATTGTATACTTGAGCCTCTATTGGGTATATGCTTAGGAGCGGTATAGCTAGATCTTGAGGAAGTGCTATTCCTAGTTGTCTGAGGAAGTACCAGATTGTTTTCCAGAGTGGTTGTACAAGTTTATATTCCCACCAGCAGTGGAGGAGTGTTCTCCTTTCTCCACAACCTCTCCAGTATGTGTTGTCACTTGAGTTTTTCATCTTGGCCATTCTGATGGGCGTAAGGTGAAATCTCAGGGTCATTTTGATTTGCATTTCCCTAAAGGCTAATGACACTGATCATTTCTCTAAGTGTTTCTCTGCCATTCGATATTCCTCTACAGAGAGTTCTCTGTTTAGCTCTGTTCCCCATTTTTAATTGGATTACTTGGTTTGCTGCTTTTCAGCTTCTTTAGTTCTTTATATATACTGAATATTAGCCCTCTGTCAGATAAAGGGTTGGTGAAGATTCTTTCCCAATCAGTAGGCAGTCATTTTGTTTTGATGATGGTGTCCTTTGCTTTATAGAAGTATTTCAGTTTTAGGAGGTCTTTTATATTGATTGTTGCTCTTAGAGCCTGTGCTGTTGGAGTTCTGTTCAGGAAGTTGTCTCCTGTACCAATGAGTTCTAGGGTTTTCCAGACTTTTTCTTCTAACCGATTTAATGTGTCTGGTTTTATGTTGTGGTCTTTAATCCACTTGGACTTTAGTTTTCTGCAGGGTGATAAGTATGTATCTGTTTGCATTTTTCTACGTGTAGACAATCAGTTAGACCAGCACCATTTATTGAAGATGCTGTCTTTTTTCCTTTGTATGGTTTTGGAATCTTTGTCAAAGATCAGGTGTCCATAAGTATGTAGGTTTATTTCTGGTTCCTCTGTTCAGATCCATTGATTCACCATTGTTTCTATGCCAGTACCATGCAGTTTTTATTATTGTTGCTCTATAATACAGCTTAAGATAAGGGATGGATATACCTCCAGAAGATCTTTTATTGTAGAGGATTGTTTTAGCAATTCTGGGTTTCTTGTTATTCCGTATGAAGTTGAGAATTTTTCTTTCCATGTCTGATGTGTTGGTAATTTCACTGGAATTGCATTGAATCTGTAGATTGCTTTTGGTAAAATGGCCATTTTTATAATGTTAATCCTGCCAAGCCATGAGAGTGGGAGATCTTTCTATCTTCTGATATCTTCTTCTAATTCTTTCTTCAGAGACTTGAAATTCTTTTCTTACAAGTCTTTGACTTCCTTGGCTAGGGTTACACCAAGGTACTTTATGTCATTTATGGATATTGTGAAGGGTGTTGTTTCCCTAATTTCATTCTCAGCCCTTTTGTGTTTTGTATACAGGAGAGCTACTGATTCTTTTGAGTTAATTTTGTATCCGGCCACATTGCTGATGGTGTACTTCAGCTGTAGGAGTTCCCTGGTGGAGTTTTTGAGGTCACTCATATATATATATATTATCACATCATCTGCAAGTAGTAATAATTTGACTTCTTCCTTTCCAATTTGTATCCCCTTGATCTCCTTCAACTCTTTTATTGCTCTCCAGAATTATGTTGAAGAGATATGGGGAGAGTGGGCAGCCTTGTCTTGTCCCTGATTTCAGTGAATATGCTTTAAGTTTCTCTCTGTTCAGTTTGGTATTGACTATAGGCTTGCTGTATATTACCTTTACTATGTTTAGATATCTGTCTTGTATCCCTGATCTGTCCAAGACTTTAAACATGAATGGATGTTGGATTTTGTCAAATGCTTTTCAGCATCTAGGAAAGATTATCATGTGTTTTTTTTTCTTTCAATTTATTAATATGGTAGATCACATCTATGGATTTCCATATAGTGAACCCCCCTTCCCCCGCATATCTGGGATGAAGCTTAGTTGGTCATAGTGGATGATATATTTGATGTGTTCTTGTATCAGGTTTGCAAGTATTTTGTTGAGTATTTTTCCATCAATGTTCATAAGAGAGACTGGCCTGAAATTTTCTTTCTTTGTTGGGTCTTTCGAGGTTTTGGTAAGAAGGCGACTGTGGCTTCATAGAATGAGTTTGGTAACATTCCTTCTGTTTCTATTTTGTGGAATAGTTTGAAGAGAACTGGAGTTAGCTCTTCTTTGAAGGTCTGGTAGAATTCTGCACTGAAACCATGTGGTCCTGGACTCTTTTTGGATGGGAGACTTTCGATGACTGTTTCTATTTCCTTGGGGGATATAGGACTATTTAACTGATTTACCTGGTCCTGATGCAGCTTTGGTAAGTTGATTCGATCAAGAAAATTGTCCATTTCATTTAGATTTTCAAATTTTGTGGCATATAGACTTTTGAAGTAAGTCCTATGATTGTTTTGGATTTCCCCAGTGTCTGTAGTTAAGTCCCCCTTTTCATTTCTGATTTTGTTGATTTGGATGGTTTTTCTCTGCCTTTTAGTAAGCTTGGCCAAGGGTTTGTCTATCTTGTTGATTTTCTCAAAGAACCAGCACTTGGTTTCACTGATTCTTTGAATTGTTTTATTTGTTTCTAACTGTTTGATTTCAGCCCTGAGTTTGATTATTTCCAGCCATCTACTCCTTTTTGGTGTGTCTTCTTCTTCTTTTTCTAAGTTTTTTAAATGGGCCGTTAATTTGCTTGAATGAGCTGTCTCGAATTTCTTCTTGAAGGCACTTAGTTCTATGAACTTTCCTCTTAGCACTGCTTTCATTGTCGCACAAGGTTGGGTATGTTGTATCTTCATTTTCATTGAGTTCTAGGAAGACTTTAATCTCTTTATGTATTTCTTCCCTGACCCAGCTGTCTTTTAGTAACAAGTTGATCACTTTCCATGTGTATGTAGGCTTTTTGCTATTTATGTTGTTGTTGAGGTCTAGATTTAGTCCATGGTGGTCAGACAGAATACAAGGGATTTTTTCAATGTTCTTGTACATCTTGTGGCTCGCTTTGTGACCAACTGTATGTTCTATTTTGGAGAAGGTTCCATGAGGTGCTGAGAAGAAGGAAAATTATTTTGTATTTGGTTGTAAGGTTTTTTAAATGTCTGTTAGGTCCATTTGATTCATGACCTCTGTCAGAGACATTGTTTCTTTGTTTAATTTCTGTTTTGTTGACCTGTCCTTTGTTGAGAGTGGGGTGTTGAAGTCTCCCACTATTAATGTGTGGGGATCTATGTGTGGTTTAAGTTTTATCAATGTTTCTTTCACAAATGTGGGTCTCCTTGTATTTGGGTCATAGGTGTTCAGGATTGTGATGTCTTCCTGATGGAATTCTCTCTTGATGAGTATGAAGTGTCCTTCCCCATCTCTTTGTTTAATTTTGGTTAAAAGTCTGTTTTATTTGATATTAGAATGGTTACTCCTGCTTGCTTCTTGGGTCCATTTGCTTGGAAAGCAGTCTTCCAACGCTGTACCCTCAGGTAATGTCTATCTTTGTGAATTAGATGTGTTTCTTGTATGCAACAGATTGCTGGGTTTTGTTTATGCATCCATTCTGTTAATCTGTGTCTTTTTATTGGAGAATTGAGTCCATTGATGTTGAGAGAGATTAATGACCAGTGGCTGTTAGATCCTTTGATTTTGATGTTGGCTGTGGTCATAAGGTTGTATGCTTGGTTGTTTTTTGTTTTACTCTAGTGAGGTTAATTATTTCCTGTGTTTTCTTGACAGAAGCTAATTTTCTTGGGTTTTATTTTCCCCTTTAGTGTCATCTGTTACTCTAGATTTGTGTGTAGATATTGTTGAAATTTGTTTTTCTCATTTAATATCTTGTTTTCTCTGTCTATGAGGACTGAGAGTTTTGCCGGGTATAGTAGCCTGGGCTGACATCTGTGTTCTCTTAGGTTCTGCATTATATCCATTTAGGCCCTTCTGGCTTTCATAGTCTCTGTTGAAAAGTCAGGTGTGATTCTCATGGGTTTGCCATTATATGTTACTTGACCTTTTTCCCTTGCAGCTTTTAGTATTTTTTTCTTTGTTCTGTATACTTACTGTTTTGATTATTATGTGGTGGGAGGATTTTCTTTTCTGGTCTAATTTATTGGATGTTCTGTAGGCCTCTTGTATTCTTATAGTCCTCTCCTTTAACTTGGGGATTTTTCTTCAATGGTTTTTTGAAAATATTTTCTGGGCCTTGGAGCAGGGAATCTTCTTTTTCCTCTATTCCTATTCTTCTTAGGTTTTGTCTTTTTATGTTGTCTTGAATTTCTTGGGCGGTCTGTGTCAGGAATTGTTTAGATTTAACATTTTCTTTGACAAATACATCTATTTCTTCCATAATATCTTCCACACTTGAGATTTTTTTTCTTCCATCTCTTGTAATCTATTTGTTATGGTAACCTCTGTAGTTCCTGTTTTCTTTCCTAAGTTCTTTCCATAATTTCCTCCATTTGTGTTTTCTTTAATTTTTCCAATTCTATCTTCAGATCTTGAGCAATTTTCTTGATTTCCTTTACCTGTCTGACTGTATTTTCCTGTTTTTCCTTCAATTCCTTCAGCTGTTTGTTTGAACAATCCTCTGTTTCTTTTATTTCTTTCAGTGATTTAAGCATTGCCGCTCTAAAGGCCACAAACTCTTTGGCTGACACTTCCTCTATTTCTTTACAGATGGCCATAATCTGTTTGTTTTTATCTTCCTCTATTTCTTTACGGATGACCATAATCTGTTAGAGTTTATCTTACTCTAGGTCTTTACACATTTTATTTGTTTCCTCTGTTATCCTCTTCAAGAGCATAGACGTTAGGTCATCTTCTTGAATTTCAATTATGCTGGGGTGTTCAGAGCTACTTGCCCCTGAATAACTGGGTTCTGGAGATTCCATATTGCTCTGTCTTTTGTTGGTTGAGCTTTTATGCTGGCCTATACCCATTGGGCTATCTTAGGTGTTTGGAGTTAGTTTCTGGTGGTTCCTGGAATCCTGTGGTAGAGAGAATCCTCTTGACAGGAAGATGGTTTTTCCTGAAGGAAGCCTCCTCAGCTTTTTGGGTATAGTCACTGGATGGCTGTTGTTTTTCAGGAGTTGCTGCTGCTCACTTCAGTCATAGAGACCTGAGTGGTAACTGTGGTCCTTGTTTGTCAAGAGGGCTCTCCTCTCATCTGGAGAAGTCCTGAAGACAGCTGCCTTGCTTCTGGGTTTCTTGCTGTAAATTTAGTGATCTGCTGCTGTAACCTGTGTGTCCTGTGGTTTGGTCATTTTTGTTAGGGATAACTGGTTGCCCTTTGGAGCAGTATCTGGGGGTTGATCTCAGGGATTCTGGGCTTCTGTAAGTCTGAGGTTGGGGCTCTGTGCCCCAGTTCTTTAGAGGTAATCTGTGGTGGGTGAGTAACCCTCTCCTGGTAACAGCAGGCTAGCTGGTGCACAGCAGGTCCCTGCGTTGGGCAGGTCTGCGGGCCTTTTTCCAGGGATATATTGGGTGGCCTAATTCAGTCCCCTTTGCTTCGTTCTCTGTGAGGATTTCTCCTGACAGTGACTTCCAGTCTCTGGTGTCCTGGGGCGCCAAGCTATGTCTGTGCCGAAGAGCTGGGCGCGCAGAAACTGTCTGTGCTCTCAGCTGGAGCCCAGTTCAGTGATTGTGGCTCTTACCTGCAGGTCTGCGAGACTTTTTCCAGGGAAAGACTAGGTGATCCAAGTCAATACCGTTTCCTTCCTTCCCTATGGGGTTTTGTCGTGACTGGGACTCCCAGTCTATGGTGATTTTTGTGCCCACCGATCAGCCTGGGAAGGTGATCAGGACACACAGGTGTGTGACTCTGGTTTGATAACCTAGTGCTTGTGGGACCCGGGATCTCTTCCAGGTTCTGGCTGGGTAACCTGAGTCTGGACCTGACTGATTCCCAAGCTATGGGGTTTCTTCTCACCCGGGAAACACGATCACTGTTGTTTAAGGGCCCAGAATTCAGTCTCTTGGTCGCTGGACGCAAAATGTTGTCCTGCTCCTCAGAAGCAGTGTTCTCCTGGCACCTCTATCTTGCCCCCCCCCCCCCGTTCTTTTTTTTTTTTTTTTTCATTGAATTTTTTCATATATTATGTTTTGGCCACATTTTTCCATTTCTCTCTTCCACATATTTTCCAACTACTTAGCCTCCCATTTTTATGTTTTTTTTTTTCACTTAAAAAACAAAAAACATACATACAAGAAACACACATACACACAAAAATCAAAAATAAAAAAATAAAAATAAAACAACTACAAAACCCCAGCAAAACATAAAAAAGAGAAAACAAAGTATATAATCATGACATCAATAAGACAAAAATACTCAAACAATGCAAAAATAGAACAAAAAGTGTACAAAACATACCACTGAGTTCATTTTGTGTTGAACAACTTTTATCAATTGAAGAAAATTCAACAACAATCTAGACTCCCTTCTCCAAGGCCCAGAAAATATTTTCAACAAAATCATTGAAGAAAATTTCCCTAAGTTAAAGGAGAAGCCAATAAGGATACATGAGGCCTACAGAACACCCAACAAATTTGACCAGAAAAGAAAATCCTCCCGCCACATAATAATCAAAACAGGAAGTATACAGAACAAAGAAAAAATACTAAAAGCTGCAAGGGAAAAAGGCCAAGTAACATAAAATGGCAAACCCATTAGAATCACACCTGACTTTTCAACAGAAACTATGAAAGCCAGAAGGGCCTGGAAAGATATCATGCAGACCCTAAGAGAACACAGATGTCAACCCAGGCTACTATACCCTGCAAAACTCTCAGTCCTCATAGATGGAGAAAACAAGATATTCAATGACAAAAACAAATTTCAACAATACCTACACGCAAATCCAGCATTACAGAAGACACTGGAAGGGAAAATACAACCCAAGAAAATTAGCTTCTGTCAAGAAAACACAGGAAATAATTAACCTCACTACAGCAAAACAAAAAGCAACCAAGCACACAACCTTATGAATACTGCCAACATCAATATCAAAGGATCTAACAGCCACTGGTCATTAATTTACCTGGGGGTAAAAGGTTGGAAGATGACTTTCAAAGAAAATGGACCCAAGAAACAAGCAGGAGTAGCCATTCTAATATCTGATAAAATAGACTTTCAACCAAAATTAATAAAAAGAAATGAGGAGGGACACTTCATACTCATCACGGGAAAATTCCAACGGGAAGACATCACAATCCTGAACATCTATGCCCCAAATATAAGAGCACCCACATTTGTAAAAGAAACATTGATAAAATTTAAACCACATATACATCCCCACACATTAATAGTGGGAGACTCAAACACCCCACTCTCAACAAAGGACAGGTCGACAAAACAGAAATTAAACAAAGAAACAATATCTCTGACAGAGGTCATGAATCAAATTTACCTCACAGACATTTACAGAACTTTACACCCAAACACAAAAAAATTTACCTTCTTCTCAGCACCTCATGGAACCTTCTCCAAAATAGACCATATAGTTGGTCACAAAGCAAGCCTCAACAGATACAAGAAGACTGAAATAATCCCTTGTATCCTGTCTGATCACCATGGAATAAAGCTGGACTTCAACAACAACAGAAATAGCAAAAAGCCTACACGCACATGGAAACTGAACAACTTGTTACTAAATGACAGTTGGGTCAGGGAAGAAATAAAGAAAGAAATTAAAGCCTTTCTAGAACTCAATGAAAATGAAGACACAACATACCGTAACTTGTGGGACACAATGAAAGCAGTGCTAAGAGGAAAGTTCATAGAACTAAGTGCCCTCAAGAAGAAATTCGAGACAGCTCATTCAAGCAACTTAATGGCCCACTTAAAAACCCTAGAAAAAGAAGAAGCAGACACACCAAAAAGGAGTAGACGGCTGGAAATAATCAAACTCAGGGCTGAAATCAATCAATTAGAAACAAATAAAACAATTCAAAGAATCAATGAAACCAAGAGCTGGTTCTTTGAGAAAATCAACAAGATCGACAAACCCTTAGCCAAGCTAACTAAAAGGCAGAGAGACACCACCCAAATCAACAAAATCAGAAATGAAAAGGGGGACATAACTACAGACACTGAGGAAATCCAAACAATCATTAGGACTTACTTCAAAAGTCTATATGCCACAAAATTTGAAAATCTAAATGAAATGGACAATTTTCTTGATCGATTTGACTCACCAAAGCTGAATCAGGACCAGGTAAATCAATTAAATAGTCCTATATCCCCCAAAGAAATAGAAGCAGTCATCAAAAGTCTCCCATCCAAAAAAAGCCCAGGACCAGATGGCTTCAGCGCAGAATTCTACCAGACCTTC
>NW_026590571.1:237828-304426 GCF_907164565.1 Psammomys obesus | reverse complement strand
AAAGGGGGACATAACTACAGACACTGAGGAAATCCAAACAATCATTAGGACTTACTTCAAAAGTCTATACTCAACAAAATTTGATAACCTAAATGAAATGGACAATTTTCTTAATCGATTTGACTTACCAAAGCTGAATCAGGACCAGGTAAATCAATTAAATAGTCCTATATCCCCCAAAGAAATAGAAGCAGTCATCAAAAGTCTCCCATCCAAAAAAAGCCCAGGACCAGATGGCTTCAGTGGAGAATTCTACCAGACCTTCAAAGAAGAGCTAACTCCAATTCTCTTCAAACTATTCCACAAAATAGAAACAGAAGGAACATTACCAAACTCATTCTATGAAGCCACAATCACCTTGGTACCTAAACCTCACAAAGACTCAACAAAGAAAGAGAATTTCAGGCCAATCTCCCTTATGAACATTGATGCAAAAATACTTAACAAAATACTTGCAAAACGAATCCAAGAACACATCAAAGATATTATCCACTATGACCAAGTAGGCTTCATCCCAGGTATGCAGGGGTGGTTCAATATACAGAAATCCATCAATGTGATCCACCATATTAACAAACTGAAAGAAAAAAACCACATGATAATCTCCCTAGATGCTGAAAAAGCATTTGACAAAATCCAACATCCATTCATGTTTAAAGTACTGGAGAGATCAGGGATACAAGGCACATATCTAAACATAGCAAAGGCGATTTACAGCAAGCCTATAGCCAACATCAAACTAAATGGAGAGAAACTTAAAGCAATCCAACTGAAATCAGGGACAAGACAAGGCTGCCCACTCTCTCCATATCTCTTCAACATAGTGCTGGAAGTCCTTGCTAGAGCAATAAGACAGTTGAAGGAGATCAAGGGGATACAGATGGGAAAGGAAGAAGTCAAATTATCACTATTTGCAGATGATATGATAGTATATATGAGTGACCCCAAAAACTCTACCAGGGAACTCCTACAGCTGATAAACACCTTCAGCAAAGTGGCCGGATACAAAATTAACTCAAAAAAATCAGTAGCACTCCTGTATACAAAAGACAAAAGGGCTGGGAAAGAAATTAGAGAAACAACACCATTCATAATAGCCACAAATGACATAAAGTACCTTGGTGTAACCCTAACCAAGGAAGTCAAAGACTTGTATGAAAAAAATTTCAAGTCTCTGAAGAAAGAATTAGAGGAAGATATGAGAAGATGGAAAGATCTCCCATGCTCATCCCTTGACAGGATTAACATAGTAAAAATGGCCATCTTACCAAAAGCAATCTAGAGATTTAATGCAATTCCCATCAAATTGTCAACACGATTCTTTACAGACCTGGAAAGAAAAATTCTCAACTTCGTATGGAATAACAAGAAACCGAGAATTGCTAAAACAATCCTCTAAAATAAAAGATCTTCTGGAGGTACTTCCATCCCTGATCTCAAGCTGTACTATAGAGCAACAGTTATAAAAACTGCATGGTACTGGCATAGAAACAGAATGGTGGATCAATGGAATCGAACAGAAGACCCAGAAATAAACCCACACACTTATGGACACCTGATTTTTGACAAATACGCCAAAACCATACAATGGAAAAAAGATAGCATCTTCAACAAATGGTGCTGGTCCACCTGGATGTCTACATGTAGAAAAATGAAAATAGATCCATACTTATCACCCTGCACAAATCTGAAGTCCAAGTGAATCAAAGACCTCAACATAAAACCAGACACATTAAATCGGCTAGAAAAAAAAGTGGGGAATACCCTAGAACTCATTTGTACAGGAGACAACTTCCTGAACAGAACACCAACAGCACAGGCTCTAAGAGCAACAATCAATAAATGGGACCTCATGAAATTGAAAAGCTTCTGTAAAGCAAAGTACACTGTTATCAAAACCAAGTGACTGCCTACAGATTGGGAAAGAATCATCACCAACCCTTTATCTGACAGAGGACTCATATCTAATATATATAAAGAACTAAACAAGCTGAAAAGCAGTAAACCAAGTAATCCACTTAAAAAATGGGGAACAGAGCTAAAGAGAGAATTCTCTGTAGAGGAATATTGAATGGCAGAGAAGCACTTAAAGAAAGGCTCAACCTCATTAGCCATTAGGGAAATGCAAATCAAAACAACCCTGAGATTTCACCTTACACCCATTAAAATGGCCAAGATGAAAAACTCAAGGGACAACACATGCTGGAGAGGTTGTGGAGAAAGGGGAACCCTTCTCCACTGCTGGTGGGAATGTAAACTGGTACAACCACTCTGGAAATCAATCTGGCGCTTTCTCAGACAACTAGGAATAGCACTTCCTCAAGATCCAGCCATACCACTCCTAGGCATATACCCAAAAGAGGCTCAAGTACACAAAAAGGACAGTTGCTCAGCCTTGTTTGTAGCAGCTTTCTTTGTAATAGCCAGAATCTGGAAACAACCCAGATGCCCCTCAATTGAAGAATGGATGCAGAAACTGTGGTACATCTATACCATGGAGTATCACTCAGCAATGAAAAATAAGGAAATCATGAAATTTGCAGGTAAATGGTGGGACCTGGAAAGGATCATCCTGAGTGAGTTGTCCCAGAAGCAAAAAGACACACACGGTATATACTCACTCATATAAACATACAACATAGAATAAACCCACTAAAATCTGTACATCTAAACAAACTAAGCAAAAGAGAGGACCCTAGCTAAAATGTTCAATCCCCATCCTGAAAGGCAAAGAGGATGGACATCAGAAGAAAAAGAAAATAGGAAACAACCTTGAAACCTGCCACACAGGGCCTCTGAAAGCTTCTGCAGTATAGATTGTCAAAGCAGATGCTGAGCCTGATGGCCAACTGATGGGCAGAGTGAATGGAATTCTATGTAAGAAGTGGGAAATAGTAAGAGCTAGAGGGGACGGGAACTCCACAAGGAGAGCAACAGAACAAGATAATTTGAACACAGGGAACTTCCCAGAGACTCATACTCCAACCAAGGACTATTTGTGGAGATGACCTGGAACCCCTGCACAGATGTAGCTCATGGCAGTTCAGTGTCCAAGTGGGTTACATAGTAATGGGAAGAGGGACTGCCTCTGACATAATCTGATTGGCCTGCTTGTTGATCACTTCCCCCTGAGGGGGGAGCAGCCTTATCAGGCCACAGTATAGGACAATGCAGCCACTTTTGATGAGAACTGATAGACTAAGATCAGAAAGGAGAGGAGAACCTCCCCTATCAGTGGACTTGGGGAGGCGCATGCATGCAGAAAGGGGAGGAAGGGTGGGATCGGGAGGGGAGGAGGGAGGGGCTTATGGGGGAATACAAAATGAATAAAGTGTAATTAATAAAAAATTAAAAAAAATAAAAAACAAAAAACATACATACAGGAAACACACATACACACAAAAATCAAAAATAAAAAAATAAAAATAAAACAACTACAAAACCCCAGCAAAACATAAAAAAGAGAATACAAAGTATATAATCATGACATCAATAAGACAAAAATACCCAAACAATGCAAAAATAGAACAAAAAGTGTACAAAACATACCACTGAGTTCATTTTGTGTTGAACAACTTTTATCAATTGCAGAAAATTCAACAACAATCTAGACTCTTTATGTAACTCTAAAGATACAACCTGGGGCCTTTTATATAATAGATAGGCTGAGCCATCTTCCAATATCTCCTATTCCCATTCGGATTATTGAAGTTTGTTAGCCCTTCTTGAGTTTATGAAAAAAAAAATCAAAGATAATTTAGGAACAGTAACTCTCGTAAGTGAAAAAAATTTATACATAAACCCCACTGACCTAGTATTGGTGGAAAATGCACAAATGCCTAGAAAGCATCATTCTAATGTTTGCCAGGTGCCTTGTTGCTGAAAGCCGTGAACTGTCTCTCTTCAAATCTAACTCTCTTCCCAAATGTTCTAAATTCATGTCAGCATTTGTAAAAACTAGCATACATCTGATCAGAGTGTCACATGTTTTCTTTGACTGGATATGCTACTGAATAGAAACGAGAAGACTATAACCTCCCTAGTGAAATTTCCTAGTCAACTAGAAATCCGATGCTATATCACACTCATCAGGTAAAACTCAGATAAACAGTTCTTTCTGAATGGAAATACTCCTATCTACTCTCTGGTGGAATATGAAGTTTATTTTGTTCTCATCTATTTTAGTCACCATTTCATGAGGAAATCCTTAAAATTACTTTGTGACCTATTAAGTGTTCAGCCAGCAGTAAGAAGGGAATAGTAAACAATTAAAGAAATGCCACTAAAATAATTTCCATGCCCTGTAGTTAAATTGTTAAATCACATGGGATAAGATCATTACAAGATGAGATTTCTCCAGAAAAGGTAGAGACTTTAGGATTGGATCTCATAAAGAGATCTAATAACTTAAAGAAGGAAAGGCTAAAGTCTTCCTTAGGGCTTCTATTTCTGTGAGATAACACTATGACCAAAAACAACTTTGGAAGTAAAGGATTTTTTTCTTTCTCTCTCTTTTCAAATTATTATTATTATTATTATTATTATTATTATTATTATTAGTATTATTATTTTACATTTCTGGTCCATCCTGACCAAAGTCAAGGCAGTAATGCAAGCAAGGCAGGAACTGATGGCATGGACAAGTGATGCTTACTTGGGTATTCCTCATGGCTTCCTCAGCCCACATTTTATAAAATCCAGGAACACCAGTGGTGGCATCATGCATAGTGAGCTGAGCCTTCCCACAGCAATCAGTAATGAATAAAATGCCATATAGCCTTTCCAACAGGCTAATTTTTTGGGAACATTTTCTCAGTTGAGGATCCTGATCCCAAACAACTTTAGCTTATGTAAAATTGACACATACATACATAAATACATACATGCATGCATACATATATAAATAAACCAGCCAATCATTCTTATAAGCTGCTTCCAATATGCACCAATATTCTTTACTTTTTAATTAATTTACTACATTGTTGTGCCTATTTAAAATCTACCAAAGTTCAGGGTTTCTGTGTTGGTGGTAATACTAATCTTTTTGCTTAGGTCCATTGACTATTGTATCAGTCAATATTTTGGATCAATTGTTTTAATGATATTGTATCTATACTCTTCATATGTGTATGACAAATGTGTGCATCATGTTGCCATGTATATACAGCATAAATAAAAGGAGAGTAACCACATAAGGAGCAAAGAGTAGAATATATGCCAACAACCAAAAAGTCTAAATTTGTGAATGATGACTAGAGTCATGAATTAGGTAATAGACAGGCTTGCAGAAATACTGTAAGTTAATGAAGCTGGTACAATGCATGACATGTTGGAGAATGTTGGGCTGTACATCCTCCTGAGAAATTATGGGATTCATTTAGGTGAAAATATAGATTCAGTGCTGAATGTGATGATTTAAATGAAAATGGCCCCGGATAGTCTCATATATTATTGGAACTGTTCAGGAAGGATTGGGTGTGGCCTTGTTGAAGAATTGGGGTAGGCTTGGAGGTTTCAAAATCCCATACCTGTCCCAGTTAGCATTCCCCTCTCTATCTCATGCTTGTAGATCATGATAGTGATGAGTAGTCGATGGATAGAAGGGTAGTAACCTCTGGAACTGTGAATCCCAAATTAAATGCCTTTTTTATAAGTTGTCTTGGTCATGGTGTTTTGTCATAGCAGTAGAAAACCAGCTAAGGTAATCCCTCTTCTAGTTACCTATCTTCTATATATACTCCAAGTTAAACATGTAAATTAAGATTCAAGCTAGAATGTGTATGTCAAAAGATAATATGCATTGTTTGTTTCTCTGGAGCTGGGTTACTTCACTCAATTATAATTTTTCCAGATCCAAATATTTACCTTCAATTTCAAAAATTTCATTTTTCTTTATAGCTGAGTATATAAAGTATATTTGTATATATGAATATGTATGTATATATGAACTACATTTTTACTATTTATTCCCTTGTTGATTGACATCTAGGTTGATTCAATTTCCAAGATATTGTGAATGTAGCAGAAAGGAACATAGTTGAGCAAGTACCTCCCTAGTGGGAAAGAGTCTTTTTGGTATATGCCTAGCAGTGGAATCTCTGGATCATTTGATGAGAGTTATATGTCTAGCTTTTTGTTAAACTCCCACATTGATGTCATAGTTTCTGTTTCAGTGGAAACTTGACACAGCTGTGAAAAATGGTTCCTATGTCCCACAACATAAGTCATTGTCCTGTCATTTAAATTTTTGAAAGTAACTATTCTATATGAGGTGAGATGGAATCTCAAAGTAGTTTTCCTTTTTTTTTTATGGCTAAGGATGCTGAATGCTTCTAAAAATGCTTATTGGGCATTAATATTCTTTATTTTGAGCATTCTATTGGATTAAAGAGCTCAATTTTTTTTTATTGAGCTGTTTATTTTCCTTTTGCCTTTTATCCTTTTAAATGGTTCTTTGCTATTCTAGGTGCTAATCTTCAGTCTGCGATATAAGTGGCAAATATATTTCCCCCCTCTATAGGTTACTTTTTCACTCCATTGACAGTTTCATTTTCTATCGAGAAATCATTTAACTTATTGAAGTCCATTTGTAAGCTGTTGGCCTTACTTTTCTGAATTTTTGGAGTCCTATTTACAAAGTCTTTATCTATACCCATGTCTTTTTAACTTATTTATTGCATTTTTCTTTAGTAGCTTCAGAGATTCAGGTATAATTTTGAGGACTTTGATCCATTTGGAGTTGCTTTGCATGGTGAGAGAAAGAACCATCCGGTTTTATTAATTTATAAATTTATTAATTTATATGCCATTTTACCAGTGTCATTTGTAGAAAAGGCTGTCTTTTTTCTATTATGCATTTTCATATATTCTTGTCAGAACGTATTTAACTTTAGTTATTTTGTAGCTTGTCCTTTATTTTATCTATTGACCTGTGTCTATTTTGTGCCTGTATCATGCTGTTTTTGTTATTATGACTCTTTGGTATAACTTGAAATTCTATGTGGTAACACATATACATATTCCTATTGCACAAAATGGCTTTGGCAATACAGGATCTTTTATATTTTTTCTACTTTTTGCTTGATTTGTTTTTGTTTTTCCAAGGCTTTCAATGCATAAATACTTATTTTAAATCTCCTTTTTTCACTTAGAGCTGTAATGTTCCCCCTCAGCATTGCCTTCATTGTATTTTACAAGTTTGATATAGTGTTTTTATTTCCATTTGATTCTAAGACATTTTAAGTTTATTTTAAAATGATCCAGTTATTGCTCAGTAGTATGTCATTTAATCTCCATGAGTTGCATATTTTCTGTGGTTTCTTGCACTATTTTAATTTTTCCACATTTGTTCAGATTAATTATTTCAGATAAAGTTGAATCTTAACATATGATCAATTTTATGTTATAGTACATGAAATATTGATCTGATTTGAATTTTGTACTCTGTGAATTAAATATTCTGTATATATTTGTAAAATTCATTTGACCTGTAGTATAATATACCTCTATAAACTCTTTAGTTACTTTTTTGTTGGAGTAATCTGTATCTTGGTTGGAGTAGCCTATAGAAGTAATTTAACATTAGTATGTTGGGATTAATTTCTGAAACTAAATCCAGTAGTACTTGTTTTTATGAAATTAGGAATAATCATGTTTAGTACATGTGTATTTAGAATGTTAATATCTTCTTGATGGATTGTTCTCTTAATCAGTATGAAATGATCTTCCCATTTTCTGGCCTGCGTTAATTCTGCTTTTCTCAGATACCAAATAGTGACTTGTGATTGCTTCCTGATTCCATGTGCTTGGGATATATTTGCCTGTCCATTCACACTAAGATAGCATCTTTTTCATGGTAAGGTTGAACATTTTTATATGCAACAAAAATGAAGATTGTGTTTTCTGATCCAACCTGTTAGTTTCTATCATTTGACTGAGTCTTGAATTCATTTTCATTGAGAGTTATTATTGAAAAATATGCATTATTTCATATAATTTTGTTGGTTCTTTTCATTGTTTTCAGTGTTTGATGTTTTCTTATCCTTCATTTTCTTATTTTTTTTTTCTTATTTTTCAAGACAAGGTTTTCCTGTGTAACTTTGGCTGTCCTGGACTCAATTTGTAGACCAGACTGGCCTCGAAATCACAGAGATCCATCTGTTTTTGCCCCCCTGAGTTTTGGGATTACAGGCATGTGCAAACACACCTGGCCATTTTCTTACTTTTTAAAAGAATTTTCTTTGAGCTGTGTTTTTTTGTGTGTGTTCACATGTTTATTTGTATGTCTCCTAGTTTCTTTTTCTGTTGCTGTGACCAAAAGTAACTTGGCGAGGAAGGAATTTATTCATACTTCTAGGTAATAGAGAATTACTGAAGGAAGTTGTAGCAGAAACTCAAGGAAGAACTGATTTAGAAACCATTGAGGATTACTACTTACTGGATTGTTCTCTATAGCCTGTGTTCAGCTATTTTTCTTATATATTCCATGATATGATCAGGACCCCCACCCCAACTGAGACTCCCTCACATGACTCTGGGCTGTATCAAATTGATATCTGGAGTTTAGTAGGATACTACTTGAGTGTTAGTGCCCAAGGTAGCCAGAAACATATAGAATCTTCTTGGAGCTGGAATTACAGGTGGTTTCGAGTTGCATGACCTGATGTTGGGAACTGAACTCTGGTCCTTTGCAAGAACAATATATGTTATTAACTATTAATCTATCTCTCCAGTCTCAGCCTTCAATTTCATTATCTTTTACTGTTGCTGTTTTGCTTTGTTTTTTGAGACAGTCTCATTATGGAGCTCTTGTTGTCTGGATCTACCATCTCTGCCTTTCAAGTGCTGACGTTAAAGGCAAGCACCACCACACCCAGCCTAAAGTCATCATTTTTTAAACAAAATTTTTAGCATGTTTTATTTTCTCTATCTTCTTGGATATATTTATCATTTTTTTCTCTGTTCAAAGTATTCCATCCAATATTCTCTATAGAGTTGGCTCAGTGAACATAAATTGCTTTAGAATGCTTTGATCATAAAAAGGTGGTTTTTTTTTTGTTTGTTTGTTTTTTTTTTCTTTCCACTTGTTTAGCAAATCTTTCCATTTGCTAGAGTCCTGAAGATACCTGATAAAACAGGATCAGATGAATGGGAGGAGGTCCCCCCTATCAGTGGACTTGGCAAGGGGCAGGGTGGAGATGAGGGAGGGAGGGAGGGAAGGAGTGGGAGGGAAAGAGAGATCGGGACACGGCTGGGATACAGAGTTAAAATGTAACTGATAAGAAAAAAATAAAATTAAAAAAAAATAAAAAAAATAAAAAGAAAAAGTTTTGCTAGGTATAACAGCCTGGGATGTTATGTGTGGTTTCGTGGGACCTGAAGTACACTACTTCAGGTTCTTCTGGCTTTTAAATATTACATTTAGATATCATCTTTTATTTTTATGAGTCTACATTTATATGTAACTTGGACCTTTTTACTTGCAGCATTCAAGTAAGATCATCTTCTGTCTGTATACTTAGTGTTTTAACTATAATATGGCAATGGTGTGTGTCCTTTTTCATTCTATTTACTGTTTAGTATGCCTTTTTTACCTGGATGGGTACGCTAACCCGTGATTTAAGAATTTTTCTATTATTTTTTAGAAAATATTATCTGTGTCTTTGACATGGGAATTCCTTCCCTTCTTCTATGCCAATTATTTGTAAATTTGATCATTTCACAGTATTTTGCAGATATTAATGTTCAGCTCATATTTTAAAATAACTGTCATTAATTTTAAATGAATAATCTATTTTCTCTACTTTATCTGCAAGTTCTGCTATCCTGTCTTTTGTATGATTCATTTTTTTTTCCACGAAGTTCTCCACTGCAGTTTTTGTTTGGCTTATTAAATTTTTCATATCCAGTATTGTTTCAATTAGGTTTTTCTATGGTATTTCTATCTCTGCATTGAAAGCCTGTTTTTATCTCCTACATTGGCATCCTTAATTCCCTCAGCAGTTTTTCTTTTCTTAAAATTTTCAGATTATTGATATCCTCTTTGAATTCATTCATATGTGTATTTGTGATCTCTTTGAGATCTTTAATTTTGTTTATAATCATTTTTTAAAATTATTTGCCTGCAAGTTTATCTAAATCACTGTCATTAGTGAACATTGCTATGGTTAATTTGTTTTGGAGGGTATATATTGTTTATTTTTTCACATACCTAGTGTTATTTGTCCGCTAAAGTTAGCTTGTTAACTAAGTGTTCACTTGCATAGCTAAGAGAACATTTACTTGAGTGCTTGTTATTCTCTCTGCTTTATAAATTTTGGCTAGATTCAGTGTTTGTTGGGAGAGGATTGGTACTGATTATTGGAATCAGTAGTTGAAATGATCTCAGCTCTGTGACATCTGGCAATCACTCTGACCTCACAAACCAGCATCAGACTTTTTGGCAGAGAGTCATGGTGGGAATAGCAGGTTTTATTTGTCTTTTAATGTCAGAGCTGAAGTTCATAAGGTTTACAAATGTGTGTCAAAGCTGAGGAACCCATGACTAGTACCTTCACAGGATTATGTGCCATGTGAAGGTGGATTTCTTCTTCTTTTTCTCTGTGGCAGAAGTGTGTACCAGGGATTGGGGAGGATGTTGCTTTACTCTGGCTCCACATGCCTTGAACACTTTAGAAACTCCAATTACAAAATTAGAAAAGTAAACGTGTACCTTAGAAGCACAAGGCCAGATATTTCTTAAAGTTTTGGGTCTAGTGCTCAGAAAATAGCTAAATTATGCATAGGTTGAATGACTTCTTACTTCTTAGGGTTGGGTAAAAAAATGTGTATTGGAGGTGTGAGGTTGAGGATGACAGGGTAGGATGATGGCAGTCTTCCCAGAGGCAGAGGATCCAGAATAAGCTTGGCTAGGGTCAGTGGGGTGACATAATATATCTTTATCCAATTATCCACTGAATCTAGGGTAATTTGTCACACTTTTATATATAATTAAATCACATTGATTCTCAATATCAACGGATGTATGGCTCCTCCATTCTATTTCTTTTCAATCATTTTTTTCTATAATTTATTTTGTTTTCTTCTTTATTCTTTCTGTTACCTTCTTTTTCTAAATTATGCTTTTAATTTTAAAATAAGTTTAGATTATAGAAAATTTCAAAAAGTACAGTTTTTGTACATTCCACACCAAATTTCTCTTATTAACATATTAATACATAATATTTGTCACAGATAATGGATCAACATTCGGTCATTATTAACTAGTGTTCATACCTTAGAATCTCCTTTTCTAGAAATAAATAAGCTGATAAAGACTCTAGAGTAAATTGAGAACATACTGTTCTTTGTAAACTGCATGTGTTTATGTCAGTTTTTAAAATATTCTTTTATTCAGCAACAATCTTGGTCTGTCTCAGAAAAATCAGTGACAGAGCTGATGATCATGAAAAGTCGTAGCAAACAGTCTTTTCAGCATGACTATGTACTAAACATTAAGCTAATTGAAGACTGAGTGCTCTTGTACTGTAAAGTTCAACATATGCAAAGTACTAGTTTTATCAATATAATGCTTATTCAATAATCAATAGATTCTTTTTTAATTTAGAAATGACTTCTGTAAATTTTAAAACTGATTTGATTTTCTTCTCTTTCAGGCTTTCATTTAGACAGGAGTATTTTCTGTAATTAGATATAGCTTGATATTAAGTTTCTTCATTTAGAATAATATTTTTTCTGATTACATTTAAGTAAATCTTCTTATATGTAAATCTTATTTACCCATGTTGTAATTCAAGTATGTTATTTGGGGTTTTGTAGATGTCAAACTACAGAAACATAATTAAATTAGACATTTTTGTTTTTGTTTTCTGAGACAGGATTCCTCTGTGTAGTCTTGGCTTTCCTGACCTTACTTTGTAGACAAGGTTGGCCTTGAACTCACAGAGATCAACCTGCCTCTGCTTCCTTGAGTGCTGGGATTACACGCCTGTGCCTTAGTACCTTTCTAAATTAGAGATATATATTTTTTAAATGTGATGATGCATGGTTAATATAATTGAGATATCCTGGTACAGACCTGTCCTTTGAAACAAATTAGTGTCAAAGCATCTTTTTCAGTGTTGTAGCAAAGATATTTGGAACAGCTCCATATCTGTATGGTTTTAAAGGAATGCATAGATTCTAATAGTAAATTTTAGGATAGATTCATTACTATCCTGGGATAAGCTTCTTGATTGGGCTTGACTCACTTGCTGAACCAATCACTGTGGACAATACCATGTGATATTTTTTTTTTCAGTTGGACAGAAGATGAAGACAATGACAAAAGGATTGATTTTTTTCACACTGTTCCAGAGGGGCTGAGATTAAGGGGAACAATTCCATAAGCAGTTACCAGGCAAATAAAACACATATTTCCAATATAACATATCTTCGTAGAAAGTAGATTCCAAATGAAGTCATATTTACATGGGAATATTTTTCACCTTGAGATCTGTTTCCATGGACATTCAAGTACTTTATACATTCCAGTAAACAGACATATCAGCTAAAACTCACCTTTATGTACTCATCACAATTATTTTCTTCTGAGAATCTACCAGGGGACACATTCTTAATCTCATTTAAACCCTTGATTGCAATACTTTATATCTAGTTTAAAATGTTTTTTTTTGTTATTCTGAGTGAAATGTAACTTACAGAGTATTTGAGTTTTTTCACATAAGCAGGGTTTAACTGTACTTTCCATGCCATTCAGAGATGGCTCTATGGCTTTTCTTGGTTTTCTTGTATATTAATAATGTGAATTTCAGCATTTTATTTCTATTTCCATGTTCTTTATTTCTGATCATTTCAGAGTAGTCTAAGCCTTCACTACTTAACAATGATTTATTTTCATTTTCTAATATATAAAAGGAATGACTCCATGGTAAAATTATTTCTGTATTAATATTTAAGCCATTATTACAAGTTGACATTATTTTTCCTACTTAAAATTTCACTTAAAAATGGTCTTTCCTTCAGTTTTCTTCACTATCTCATTTTCAAGTGACAGCACATGCTGGCAAGGACGTAGAGCAAGTGGAACAAGTGGATGTGGAACAAGTATATATTAAATATACTTAGGTATTTTAAAGCATGATTCCTGAACATAGATAAAATAATAAGATCATTGAAATCTGTGTCTATTCAGTAACAAAACTGCAAATATAATAGAAATGACTCTTGCTTTAATATTTATACTTGTAAAACTGTTACTTCAGTGCTCATGATTTCATTTTATAATTGTTTGAATCTGATTATTTTGAAATATTTTCATGCATGAGACTTTCATTTTGACTTGATGTTTTCATAATTTGGGGATTTGGAGACTCTAATCTGCTAACAATGGTACTCACTGATATTCCTGGAGATGGTCTGTAATCCTTTTACAATTGCATTACATTTTGTGAAAATGGCTTTGATTTATTAATGTTGTTTGCAATGTAGACATTGATAATGGATAATGACTACCATATTTTAGTTTAAAACTCAGCTTACTATGATAGTATAAATCAAAATTACATATGCACAATAAAGTGCTTCCATGCTTCTTAGAAAATATTTTGATAGTAAAGAATTTATCAGCACATAGAGAAGGACAGGTACACACACACACACACACACACACACACACACACACACACATACACACACTTATAACTAAGAATAAATAAAATATATTTAAAAACTTAATTCAAGCTCTAAAAACCCTAAAAAGAATGTATTTTCACTTATAACAAGAAGATAGAGGCAGGACAAGATCCAAAGAGAAAAACCTAATAATTTCATTATTCAGTAAAATATCTTTCTCTCTCTCTCGTGCTTTTTTCTTCTCAACATATCTTTTTTATGTGTGGATATGTATCAATGGTACTTGGAAAACTTACTATTATTTACAGTATAACATCTTACATTGTGGTTCACATGCCATATTTGTAACTTATTTACTAAAAGTTAGGGTCATAAATAAATTGGTAACAGTAGAGGTTTCTGAATATGCAATGGCCAAAAACAAATTTACAATCCAATATGTAATAAATCTGAGGTGTATCCAGCAGCATTAGCCCATGCTATACCATGTTACTTCAGAGATGCAGCATGGTTTTTATAACATAGTATGCATACTTTGAGCTGTGCATCGTGCCAGTCAGTGCCAACAAGTGCTTCCTGAAACACTTCAGCTCATATTCTGCATTCTTGTATGTCATGAATTGCAGTGTTTTTACTATGTATGCATAGACTTTTACTTTTCTTATTCTTCTCTCATATATTACATTCCGAGTTCAGTTTCATCACTGTTTCCAGTAAAAGCATCTTTTATTTGCCAAATGTAATTGTCATCTTGGAAGGTTACTGCCTCTTTCTGCTAACCTCAGCCTTGTCCTGGAAGCTTCTAGTTTTCATAAAATATAGTTTAGGCCTAAAATGTTTTCAGCCTCTTAGACTTACTGCTGAATATGCTCAAACTTATTAGTTCTTTCTGAATTCTGCTGGCTGGTTCAACTCATATTCTGGCTCAAAACTCCTCTCTAAACTGACTGATTCAATCTGACTTCTCTGGGCTTCTAACTAAATTGATCTGCTTGGCCTCAAACTAACTCTGACAATTTGTTGTAATTTTCTGGATCCTTCTTTTTCTCTGGATTCAACTGCTTCTGCAAGAACACATGAACAAACTCAAGTCTACTGTACTGAACTCACTCAGTTGAACTGTACCTGACTCAGCTGCACTCAACTGACCTGACTAAACTGATTTGAAGTGCCATGAACTAATCAGAACTCAAATCTGCTCCATTCATTATTGTATGTCCTCTTTACTGCATTCTACTGTGGTACGGTCTTCTGTTTTGCTCTTTTTTTTAATTTAATTTATTTATTTTTCTTATCAGTTACATTTTATTAACTCTGTATCCCAGCCGTGTCCCACACCCTCATTCCCTCCCAATCCCACCCTGCCTCCCTCATCTCCACCGTGCCCCTTTCCAAGTCCACTGAAGGGGGGGGGGCTCTTCCCCATTCATCTGATCCTGTTTTATCAGGTATCTTCAGGACTGGTTGCAAAGCCCTTCTCTGTGGCCTAACAGGACTGCTCCTCTTTTGGGGGGTGGGGAGGTCAAAGAGCCAGTCACTAAGTTCCTTTTAGAAATAGTCCTTGTTCCCCTCACTATGGGAAACCAATTGGTTACTGAGCTACCACAGGCTACATCTGAGTAGAGGTTCTAGGTTATATCCATACATGGTCCTTGGTTGAATGACAGTCTATGAGAAGACCCTGTGCCCAGATATATTTGGTCCTTGTGGGGCTCCTATCCTTTCCCCATCATACTAACTCCCTTTCTTTGATATGATTCCCTGTACTCTGCCGAAGGTTTGGTCATGAGCCTTTGTATCTGCTTTGGAAACACTGCTAGTTAGAGTCTTTCAGATGCGCTCAGTAGACTCCTGTCAAACGTTCAATGCATATCCCATCTGTCTTTCTAAACGAGGATTGATCATCTTACCCCATGTTTACTCTCTTGATAATCTTTTTTATGTGTATAGATTTCATTATGTTTGTCATATCTTTTAGGTCTATATAAGTGAGTATATACCGTGTTTGTCTTTCTCCTTCTGGGATATTTCACTCAGAATGATCTTTTCTAGATCCCACCATTTGCCTGCAAATTTCATGATGTCCTCCTTTTTGATTGCTGAGTAGTATTCCATTGTGTAAAAATACCACAATTTCTGTACCCATTCCTCCGTTGATGGACATCTGGGTTGTTTCCAGGTTCTGGCTATTACAAATAAAGCTGCTATAAACATGGTTGAGCAAGTAACCCTTTTGTGTACTTGAGCAAAGTTTTGGTATATACCTAGCAGTGGTATAGCTGGGTCTTGAGGAAGCACTATTCCCAATTGTATTAGAAAGCACCAGATAGATTTCCAGAGTGGTTGTACCAGTTTACATTCCCACCAGCAGTGGAGGAGGGATCCCCTTTCTCCACAGCCTCTCCAGCATGTGTTGTCACTTGAGATTTTTATCTTGGCCATTCTGATGGGTGTAAGGTGAAATCTCAGGGTTGTTTTGATTTGCATCTCCCTGATGGCTAATGAGGTTGAGCATTTCTTTAAGTGTTTCTCTGCCATTCGATATTCCTCTGTTGAGAATTCTCTGTTTAGCTCTGTACCCCATTTTTTAATTGGATTACTTGGTTTGCTGCTTTTCAGCTTCTTTAGTTCTTTGTATATACTGGGTATTAGTGCTCTGTCAGATAAAGGGTTAGTGAAGATTCTTTCCCAATCTGTAGGCAGTCGTTTTGTTTTGATGACAGTGTCCTTTGCTTTACAGAAGCTTTTCAGTTTCATGAGGTCCCATTTATTGATTGTTGCTCTTAGAGCCTGTGCTGTTGGTGTTCTGTTCAGGAAGTTGTTTCCTGTGCCAATGAGATCTAGGCTGTTCCCCAATTTTTCTTCTAATAGATTTAGCATATCTGGTTTTATGTTGAGGTCTTTGATCCACTTAGACTTTAGTTTTGTGCAGGGTGATGAATGTGGATCTATTTTCTTTTTTCTGCATGTAGACATCCACTTGGACCAGCACCATTTGTTGAAGATACTGTCTTTTTTCGATTGAATGGTTTTGGCTTCTTTGTCAAGAATCGAGTATTCATAGGTGTGTGGGTATATTTCTGGGTCTTCTATGCGTTTCCATTGATTCTCCTGTCTGTTATTATGCCAATACCATGCAGTTTTTATTACTATTGCTCTGTAGTACAACTTGAGATCAGGGATGGAGATACCTCCAGATGATCTGTTGTTGTACAGGATTGTTTTGGAGATTCTGGGTTTTTTGTTTCTAAATATGAAGCTGAGAATCTTTTTTTCAAGGTCTGTAAAGAATTCAGTTCTTTGAAGGTCTGGTAGAATTTTGTGCTGAAACCATCTGGCCCAGGGCTTTTTTTTGGAGGGAAGACTGTGAATGGCTGCTTCAATTTCCTTGGGGGATATAGGGCTTTTCAGTCTTTCTACCTGATCTTGACTTAATGTTGGAAGATGGAATCTATCAAGAAAATTATCCATTTCATTTAGGTTTTCAAACTTTTTGGCATATAGGCTTTTGTAATATGACCTAATGATTGTTTGAATTTCCTCAGTGTCTGTAGTTATGTCACCCTTTTCATTTCTGATTTTGCTGATTTGGATAGATTCTCTCTGCTTTTTAGTTAGTTTGGCTAATGGTTTGTCTATCTTGTTGATTTTCTCAAAGAACCTGCTATTTGTTTCATTGATTCTTTGAATAGTTTTATTTGTTTCTAACTGATTGATTTCAGCCCTGAGTTTGATTATTTCCAGCCATCTGCTCCTCCTGGGTGTATCTGCTTCCTTTTATTCTAGGGTTTTCAGTTGGGCAATTAAGTTGATTTTTTTGTATGTGATGTTACAAATTTCTTCTTGCAGGCACTTAGTGATATATATTTTCCTCTGAGCACTGCTTTCAATGTGTCCAATAAATTTGGGTATGTTCTGCCTTCATTTTCGTTGAGTTCTAGGAACTCTTTAATTTCTTTCTTTACTTCTTCCTTAACCCAGCTGTCATTGAGTAGCAAGTTGTCCAGCATCCATGTGCGTGTCAGCTTTTTGTTATTTCTATTGTTGTTGAGTTCCAGCTTTAGTCCATCGTGGTCAGATAGAATACAAGGGATTATTTCAATCTTTTTGTATCCGTTGAGGCTTGCTTTATGACCAACTATATGGTCTATTTGGTCGAAGGTTCCATGTGTTGCTGAAAAGAAGGTATAATATTTTGAGTTTGGATGAAAAGGTCTGTAGACGTCTATTAGGACTCTGTAATTGTTTTTATTTCCCTATTTGTTTTCTGTCTAGTTGATCTGTCCCTTGGTGAGATTGGAGTGTTGAAGTCTCCCACTATTAGGGTATTAAGATCAATGTGTGATTTAAGCTTTAATATTGTTTCATTTACTAATGTAGGTGCTCTTGTATTTGAGGCATAGATATTCAAAATTGTGATGTCCTCTTGGTGGATTTTTCCTTTGATGAGAATATAGTGGCCGTCCTTATCTTTTTTGATTAACTTGGGTTGAAACTCTATTTTATTACATAATAGGATGGCTACTCCAGCTTATTTTTTGGAACCATTTCCTTGAAAAACATTTTTCCAGCCTTTTACTCTGAGGTAGTGTTTATCTTTGTTGCATAGGTGTGTTTCTTGGATGCAACAGAATGGTGATCTTGTTTCCACAAACATTCTGTTAGTCTGTGTCTTTTTATTGGGGAGTTGAGTCTGTTGATGTTAATAGATACTAGTGACCAAGAATTGTTGCTTAATTTTGATGTGGAGTTGGTAGTGTTACTGAGTTTCATTGCTTATATTCTTTTGATTTTTTTGTTGTGTAGTTATCTATTTCCTCTGTTTCCTTAGATGTAGTTGTTTTCTTTGGTTTGGTGTTTCCCTTCTAGTAACTTCTGTAGAGATGGGTTACTATGTAGATATTGTTTAAATTTGGTTTTGTCATGGAATATTTTGAATTCTCTGTCTATATTGATTGAAAGTTTTGCTGGGTGTAGTAGTCTGGGTTGGAATTTTGAGGACTGTATGATTTCTGTCCAGGCCCTTCTGGCTTTCATAGTTTCTGTTGAGAAATCTGGTGTGATTCTGATATGTCTACCCTCATATGTGACTTGGCCTTTTTCCCTTGCTGCTTTTAGAATTTTTTCTTTGTTTTGTAGGTTCAGTGTTTTCAGTATGATGTGATGTGAAGAATTTCATTTCTGGTCTAGTCTACTTGGTGTTCTGTAGGCCTCTTTATGTTTATGGCCATCTCCTTCTTTAAGTTGGGAAAGTTTTCTTCTATAATTTTCTTGAAAATATTTTCCGATCCTTTGAGCCTGATGTCTTCTTTTTCTCCTAATCCTATTATTCTTAGATTTGTCTTTTCATGGTGTCCTTGATTTCTTGGATGTTTTGTGTTTGGAACTTTTCTGATTTTATTTTTTCTTTGAGAGACATGTCAATTTCTGCAAGTGTATCTTCAGCTCCTGAGATTCTTTCTTCCATCTCTTGTATCCTGTTGGTGATGTTTACCTTTGTAGTTCCCGATCATTTCTCTATGTTCTCCAGCTCCTGGTTTTTCTCTATTTGTGTTTTCTTTATTGATTCTAATTCTGTTTTCATGTCTTGCACCATTTCCTTCATCTGTTTGAATGTGGAGTCCTGCTTTTCAATGACAGCTTCTATTTTTTTGTCCGTTTCCTCTCTATGTATCACTAATTGTGCCTCTACTGCTTTGGCTATAATTGCCTGTATTTCTATGAGAGCTTTGTTCATTTCTTCTTTATTTGCCTTTATTTGTGTGGACATTTCTTTGAGAGCTTTGTGCATTTCTTCTTTTTTGCCTCAATTTTCGTGGTCATTTCTCTGAGAGCTCTATTTGTTTCCTTTTTGTTTGTCTTGATTTCTTTGGCTATTTCTCTGAGGGCTTTGTTCATTTCATCATTATGGGCCTTTAATAGTTGGAGAAACATAGTTTTGAGGTCGTTTTCATGTATATCTAGTGAATTGAAGTGTCCATTATTTTGTGGGGTTGCTGGTTAGGTCATTATGTCCTGATTTTTGTTGGGAGTGTTCTTATGTCTGCCTCTAGCCATCTGGTGATTTATAACCCTCACTGTTTGTTCCTGGAGTTTGTAGTTCGGGCTATGATCGTCTCTTTCTTTTTTCTGGACTGTTTTTTTCAGGAAGATGAGAGAGATTCACTGGTTTGGGAGTATGTGTTGTGGTTTCAGTTTTGCCTAAGTAAGGAATGTGATGCTGGCGCTATTCGCATGCGCATGTTCTCTGACCATTGCAGTGGCCTGCAGTCCACTATTATGCAGTTCTGTCTGATATCCAAGGATTGTTTGCATGGATTACACTGGTGGACCCACAAGGCAGAGGCTTCAACTTTGGGGTCACTATCCCAAGAATCCCTATGATGCCCACACTAGGGGTCTGGGTTGCAGGGATCTTGTCTGGTTGTTTCTGTGGAGAGGCCCTGGGTCTGGGGCAAACTCTCCCTAGAAGGCTCACTTACTCTTTTGCAGGTCCAGTTGGAATGCACAGGGGTTCCCCTTGCTCTCTACTCTCTGATTTGGTCCTCCTGCAGAAAATGCTTGGGTAGGCTAACAGTCAGCCCTGTGACACTGTGGCCGCAGTACTTGGTGTCCACCTTTCCTGTGTGCTGCCTCTCTGTCCTTTCCCTCTGCCAGGAGGGGTTATGTTTACTGGTTTCGGGGTAGTGAGGGAAAGAGTTAGGTTGAGTGTTCTCAATCTTAGATCCTGGGCCCAGATCTCTTTGCCAAAAGCAGCCTGGCAGAAGAAGAACCTATGTTTGCTGATACCGAGAGAGAGTACCAGGTAGGGTTGAGTGTCCTCTGATCCAGAGCTTGGGTTTCTCTGCTAGGGACCACGGGGTGTGCTGGAGAGAGGATGCTGTGTTCTTTGGCAGGCTGCCTCTCTGTCCTTTCCCTCTGTCCTTCCCCTCCGCTAGGGCAAGCTTATGGAGGTGCTCTCAGGGGAGTGCCAGAAGGGATTGGGACTTCTCAGTCTGATCCTGACCCAAGGTTTCTCTGCAGGGTGGGAGGGGCTCCGGTGATAGGACTTGGTGCTAGACCTTATTGCGCTGGACCCAGGAGAGTCTCAGGATGTGTTGAATGACCACAGTCCCAGATCCCGAGGTGAAGTTTGTTTGCTAGGTGCACCCGGCAGCACTGGGGTCCCAGCACTGTGAAGCTGCTGTGCGCCTCTCTATCCTTCTGGTCTGCTGCGGCAGGGTTATGGCGGCATTTAGGGGAGTGCCCAAAAGGATTGGGTTTTTTCAGCCCCGATCTCGGGTTGGGGTACAGACAATGTGGTCTGTAGCAGATTCTGCTGTACGCCTCCTGACTCCTCTGAAGAGGGAGTAGGGATTTTGAGCTGGGTGCAGCTGCTCTCGGCGCTCAGTTGTGCTGGCAGCGGGTACCCGTGGTCAGTGAGACCTTCCAGGGAAAGACTGGGTGACCTGTGATCAGTCTAGCAACTTTTCTTCCCCGTGGGGTTTTCTTGAGACTGGGACTCTCAGTCTCTGGCACCCTTGTGCCCACCAATCTGCCTGGGAAAGTGATCGGGACATGCAGGCTTGCGGCTCCAGCTCAGAGATCCAAAGCCCCTGTTACTGGGATCTCTTCCGGGTTCTGTCTGGGTGTCCGAGAGTGGTCCAGACTGATTCCCATGCCGTGGCAACCTCCCCTCACCTGAGAAACATGATCGCTGTAGTTTTAGGGCCCAGAGTTCAGTCTCCTGGTCACTGCATGGAGAGTGTTGTCCTGCTTCTCAGACACAGTGTTGTCCCGGCGCCACCTTCTTGCCCCAACCCCCCACTGTCTTGCTCTTAAGTAGATTTAAGTTACTGTCTGTTCTGGTGAGGATTGGGCATATGCTATCTTGGCTCATTGTGTCAGATCTTTACTTTGTCTTCCCCTCAATTAGAAGTCACTTTAAACATGAGTGCTTCCTTCTATAAACTAACTTTACTTTCATTGTTTAGGATTAAAGGTGTGTACTAAGGGCATGTTTATATTCAAGCCAGAGGGGTTAAAAGTTGTGAATTCCAGCCAGAGAAATTAAAGTTGTGTGTTGTGTCTGCATGCCGTTTTTTTCTGAGACAGAGTTTCGTTGTGTAGTCTTGAACTTGCCTTCTAGACCAGGCTAGTGTCTAACACAGAGATCTGCCTGCCTCTGCCTCCTTGAGTGCTAGGATTACAATGGTGCCACTGTGCTTGGCTGATGACATATTTAAGACAGTTGAGTAATAGTTCCTTGTGTAAACATAGCACATTTTTTTATTCCTCGGTTGAAGGACATGTAGCATGTTTCCACATTTTAGCTATTATAAAGAAAGCCACAATAAACAAGGTACAGCACATGTCCTTGTTATACGAAGGAGTGTACTTGGGGTATATGCCCAGGAGTGGTATAACTGGGTCTTGAGGTAGATTTCCAATTCTCAGAGAAACTGCCCTATACATTAATTACAAAACAAAAAACAAAAAACAAAAAAAACCCCAAAACAGAAACTCTTATACAAAAGTGTCTTATACAAAAAAGCTCTTATAAAAGGACTATTTTCTACTATTTGTGGCTTGTAACTATCAAAATCATGTCTTTGCATTATAATTTTATAGAATTATTGGTTTTTAAAATTTATTCTAATTATCTTATTTTAAATTATGTGATTTTTCTGGATGCAAAAAATCAAGCTAAATTCTACAGTCTAATTCCGTAAGTGAACGGGAACATTTTAAGAAACTCGAGATGGAATAGATACCTATACAAAACTCTATTTAGTAGTAAAAGAAAAATGTAAATTGAGCTTTTTCCCCATCTTGTTTTCATATTCTAGTATCATTTAATATCTTATTTACAGCACATGGACATTTAATACCAGTTCATTACATTTAATGTATGAAAAGTCAAGAAGTAAAAATATATTGAAGTCAACATACAAAGTGGTTTCTGAATGCAGACACTTAATATTTATAGTGAAGACACTATTGTAACTTTCAAAAGTAAATATTGTTTCAAAGCATTTCTTTTAATTAGATTTCTTTCCTTTCTCTAAAAAGAATTAAAAACCTATTTTAACTTGTGCAGTATATATTCAAACACTAGAGCTATACAGAGTCACTAATAAATAATAATTCACTTAGACTTGAAACAGATGAACCACTTTCCCTATAGTTTGCCTTGTTTTGATTTGTTGGAATGATTAATTAGACTCCCCTCCCCCAACAAAAAACCCCTGCAAAACAGAGTATCCACCTTTAAATGTTCAGTAACATTCCTTGCTAAATTATTTGATGTTATTTCTGAATATATTATTTTATGTTAAGAGACCTGAAGTCTCAGGCACAAAGGTGTTACAATTAGTGGTGGGAAGTTGGTTTTACCTCCAGATACAGCCATAGTTTAAAATTATCAAATTTCTTGTAAAGGGTATCAAATTCAGAAGAATGGTGTAATTTTACTTTAAGTAATATAAAAGGAAATTTGAAATAATTTTATTTAAACCACTAATGTATTTCAAGGATTTTTCTCTGATATTTATCAGCACTGCACATTGTAAGGCATATTAAGGAAAATTAATTCAATAATTTCACTGCACTAATTCACAATATTGCTAAGTAAAATAAATTACAAAACTTGATTTTTGACAAAAAAGCCAAAACCATTCAATGGAAGAAAGACAGCATCTTCAACAAATAGTGCTGGTCCAACTGGATGTCTACATGCACAAAAATGAAAATAGATTCATATTCATCACCCTGCACAAAGCTGAAGTCCAAGTGGATCAAAGACCTCAACATAAAACCAGATACTCTAAATCGGTTAGAAGAAAAAGTGGGGAAGACCCTAGAACTCATCACCACAGGAGACAACTTCCTGAAGAGAACACCAACAGCACAGGCTCTAAGAGCAACAATCAATAAATGGGACCTCATGAAACTGAAAAGCTTCTGTAAAGAAAAAGACACTGTAATCAGAACAAAACGACAGCCTACAGACTGGGAAAGGATCTTCACCAACCCTATGTCTCACAGAGGGCTTCTATCCAGCATATATAAAGAACTATAGAAGTTAAAAAGCAATAAATCAAGTAATCCACTCAAAAATGGGTTATGGAGCTAAACAGAGAATTCTCTGTAGAGGAATATAGAATGGCAGAGAAACACTTGAAGAGATGATCAACATCCTTAGCCATCAGGGAGATGCAAATCAAAACAACCCTGAAATTTCACCTTACACCCATCAAAATGGCTAAATTAAAAAACTCAAGGAACAACACATGCTGGAGAGGTTGTGGAGAAAGGGGAACGCTCCTCCGCTGCTGGTGGGAATGTAAACTGGTACAACCACTTTGGAAGTCAATCTGGCGCTTTCTCAGATAATTAGGAATAGTGCATTCTCAAGACCCAGCTATACCACTCCTAGGCATATACCCAAAATTTGCTCAAGTACACAACAAGGACATTTGCTCAACCATGTTTGTATCAGCTTTATTTTTAATAACCAGAACCTGGGAACAACCCAGATGTGCATCAATGGAGGAATGGATACAGAAATTGTGGTATTTTTTAAACAATGGAATACTACTGAGTAACAAAAAATGAGGAAATCCTGAAATTTGCAGACAAACGGTAGGATCTAGAAAAGATCATTCTGAGTGAGGTATTCCAGAAGGAGAAAGACACACATGGTATATACTCACTTATATATACTCACCTATAAGATATGATAAACATAATGAAATCTATACGCCTAAAGAAGATAAACAAGGACAAAGACCGGGGTAAGATGATCAATCCTCACTTGGAATGACAAATGGGATGTGCATTGGACGTAGGAGAAAACAAATGAGAGGACAGGAATCTACCACAGAGGGTCTCTGAAAGACTCTACCTAGCAGTGTATCAAAGCAGATATTAAGATTCATAACCAAACCTTTGGCAGAGTGCAGAGAATCATATGAAAGAAGGGGGAGTTAGTATGACATGGAAAGGATAGGAGCTCCACAAGGACCAAATATATCTGGGCACAGAGATTTTTTCTGATACTGACACTCCAACAAGTACCATGTATGGATATAACCTAGAACCTGTGTTCGGATGTAGCCCGTGGTAGCTCAGTATCCAATTGGTTTTCCCATAGTAAGGGGAACAGGGACTATTTCTGACAGGAACTCAATGGCAGGCTCTTTGTCATCCCCACCCCCCAAGGGAGGTAACAGTCCTGCTAGGCTACAGAGCAGGACTTTGCAGCCAGTCCTGAAGATACCTGATAAAACAGGGTCAAATGAAAGGGGAGGATGTCCTCCCCATCAATGGATTTGGAAAGGGACAGGGAGGAGATGATGGAGAGAGGGTGGGATTGGGAGGGAATGAGGGAGTGGGATACAGCTGGGATACAGAGTTAATAAAATGTAACCAATAATAAATAAAATAACTTTTTAAAATAAATTACAACTTATGGTATAATAATAGTAGCTACACAGTTTTTGCACATTTTGATTAAAAGCTTATCTTGACTTGGTAACCTTGAACAACATTTATTAAGAAAGTCAAAGAATAGGTTGTTTGCATTAAGGTTTCAAATTTGTAGACTGTAAATTTTTTTGTAGTGCAAAGCATATTTAAAAGTCATGTGTATTGGATGACTTTACCTTTACATGAGTAGACTTTTTATCTTTTTATCAAAAATTGTTTTGTAGTTGAAAAGATGTTACAGAAAAACATGGGAAAAGCAATTTAGGACATGAGTAAAGGCAACAGATTTCTGAACTGACCTCTAATAGTAGAGAAAATAAACTCAAAGATTGAGAAATGGAATTACATTAAATTAATGGGCTTTTGCACAGCAAAAGAAACTATCAGTGGACAGAACAAACATCCTCCAAAACTGAATATAAACCATTGCAAGGTTTACTTCCGAAAAGGGGTTAATACCTGTCGGAAAATATGAATCTCTATGTTGCACAAAGAAACACATGAACAAAACTAAAATAACACTACAAGGCATTTTCTAATTGGAAAAGGGTGTTCCCCTGAATTAATGAGTAGCAAAACACATGACCTAGACAGTGTCTGTTTTTATCTTTACAGCAGGTACTTGAATGTTCATTATTGGCTGGGGTTCAGCCTTATAGTCAACTCTTAACTGGCTAATTTATAAAGATGCTCAAAATAGGAGAACAGGGGAAGCATGCAGAATTGGCAATATTTAGCATTTTGTGATTTTAAGGAAATAATTTATACCTGGCCAAATCTACTTAAATAACAAAGAACTAACAAAGGGAATTATGTAGGATAAAGATACATGAGGGGAAAGTTACGCATCATCATTAATACTGTATGCAAGGACAGAAAGGACTAAATTTGCTCTCAATATCTGGAATATAAAACTAACTGCAAAACTAAAACATACAAAAAGAAAAAGAAAAAAAAAACAAAGTTTATAGTCAAAATATGAGCCAATGATCTGAAATTTTAAGTGTTCAACATCTCTCCCCATCTGGGATAAACCCTTTTTAAAAAGCTATCTTTAGCTTTTGTTTCATCTGAGCCAGAATGACCTCTATAAAAATTAATACAGGCAAACACAAAAACTTTAAGGGTGAGTATGTGAGAAAAGAGTAGTAGATATCCACTGAATTGAAGCCATTGCAAAAATCATTGTGGAGGCTTCTTTTTATAAATTTTTAATATTTAATTTTTAATAATGTGTTACAGTTTATTCATTTTATATCCTGGCTATAGCCTCTTTGCTCATCTCCTCCCAGTCCTACCCTCCCTCCCTCCCTCTTCTACCCCTATACTCCTCCCCTAGTCCACTGATAGGGGAGATGTTCCTCTCCTACTATCTGACCCTAGCCTATCAGGTCTCATCAGTACTGGCTGCATCCTCTTCCTCTATGGCCTGGCAAGGCTGCCCCTAGATCCCCTACCCACATGGTGGAGGAAGGTGATCAAAGAGCCAGCTACTGAGTCCACTTCAGAAATGGCTACTACTTCTTTTATTAGGGAACTCACACTGAGACTGAGCTGCCTGTGGGCTTCATCTGAGCAGGGGTCTAGATCCTGTCCATGTGTTGTCCTTGGTTGGATCACTGGTATCTGCAGGCCCCCCTGGGTCCAGATTTTTTTGACTCTTTTTGTCTCTTTGCGGAGCTCCTGTTCCATCAAGGTCTTTATCTTCTCCTTCTCCCATGAGATTCTCAAGGTTTGGATATGAATCTCAGCATCAGCTTTCATACTGTGCTGGGTAGATTCTTTCAGAGCCTCTCTGTAGTATGTTCCTGCCCTGTTACCTGTCTTTTCTCACTTCCATTGTCTATCATCTTTGCCCTATTGAATGAGAATTAAGCATCTCTCCTAGGGTCCTCCTGGTTGTTTAGCTTCTTTAGCACTATAGATTTTAGTATGTTCATCCTAGTTTATATGGCTAATATACACTTATAAGTGAGTATGACCCATGTGTGTCTTCTGCTTCTGAAAGACAGAAAGACTGTTTTTGGCACACTGACTATTCGTTGGCACAGGAGAAAATTTCCTAAACAGAACAGCAACAGCACAGGCTCTAAGATCAACAATAAATAAATAAGAGCACATGAAACTGAAAAGCTTCTGTAAAGCAAAGGACACTATCAACAGAACAAAGCAACAGTCTACAGAATGGGAAAAAATCTTCAACAACCCTGCATTTGACAGAGGGCTAATATGCAGAATATATAAAGAACTCAAGAACTGAAATACCAACAAACCAAGTAATCCAATTAAAAAATGGGGTACAGAACTAAACAAAGAATTATCAATAGAGTAATAACAAATGATAGAGAAACACTTAAAGAAATGTTCAACATCTTTAGTCATTTGGGAAATGCAAATCAAAAAGACACTGAGATTCCACCTTATACCCATCAGAATGGCTAAGATAAAAAATTCAAGTGACAACAGGTGCTGGAGAAGATGTGGAGAAAGGGGTACGTAATCTTGTACAACCACTTTGGTAATCAATCTAGGAATAGTGCTATCTCAAGATCCAGTTATATTACTCTTAGAGATATATACAAAATATGCTCACCCATACAACAAGAACGTTTGCTCAATTATGTTCATAGCAGTTCTATTCATAATAGCCAGAATCTGGAAACAACTTAGATGTCCCTCAACTGAGGAGTGTATACAGAAATTGTGGTACATTTATACAATGAAATACTACTCAGCAATTAAAAACAAGGAACTCAGAATATATAAAGAAATAAAGAAGTTAAAATGCAACAAATCAACTAATCAAATTAAAAATGGAGTACAGAGCTACACAGAGAACTCTTTGTAGAGGAATATAGAATGGCAGAGAAACACTTAAAGAAATGTTCAGTGTCTTTACTCATCAGGGAAATGTACCTCAAAACAACCCTGAGATTTCACCTTGCACCCATCAGAAAGGCTAAGATAAAAAACTCAAGTGACAATATATGCTGGAGAGGATGTGGAGAAAGGGGAACCCTCCTCCATTATTGTGGGAATATAAACTTGTATAATCACTTTGGAAATCAATCTGGCACATTCTCAGATAATTAGGAATAGTGTTTACTTAAGATCCAGCTATAACACTCCTAGGCATATATCCAAAAGAGGCTCAAGTACACAACAAGGACATTTTCTCAATCATATTCCTAGCAGCTTTATTCAAAAGAGCCTGAACCTGGAAATAACCCGATGCCTCCCAAAAGAAGAATGGATACAGAAATTGTGGAACATTTGCACAATAGAATTCTACTCAGCAATTAAAAACAAGGAAATCATGAAATTTGCAGGCAACTGGTGGGATCTAGAAAAGATCATCCTGAGTGAGGTATCCTAGAAGCAGAAAGACACTCATAGTATTTACTCACTTATAAGTGAATATTAGACATATAATGTAGTATAAACATACTAAAATCTGTACACCTAAAGAAGCTGAGCAAGGAGGACCCTGGGTAGGAGGATCAATCCTCACTCAGAAAGACAAATAGGATGGACATTGGAAGAAGGTAAAAACAGGGAATAAGACAGGAGCCTACCACAGAGGGCCTCTGAAATACTCTAGCTAGCAGTGTATCAAACAGACACTGAGACTCATAATCAAACTTTGGGGAGAGTGCAGGGAATCTTAGAAAAGAAAGGGGAGATAGATAGTAAGACCTGGATAGGACAGGAGCTCCAGAGGGAGAGAAACAGAACCAAAAATTCTGTACAGAGGAGTGTTTTCTGAGACTGATACTCCAGCCAAGGACCATTTACAGATAATGCCTAGAACTTCTGCTCAGATGTAGTCCACGATAGCTCAGTATCCAAGTGGGTACCCTAGTAAGGGGAACAAAAACTGCCTCTGACATGAGTTCAGTGTTTGGCTCTTTGATCACCTCCCCCTGAGTGGGGAGCAGCCAGGCCAGGCTACAGAGGAGGGCTCTCATTCTCACTGCCTGTGGAGTGAATACCGTCCTGTGCTGGGGGTGAGGCTCCAAACCTGGGGGACGACTCTCACAGTCTTGTGGACACTTTCTGGGTAATAGCAGCTCCTGGTTCCAAACCCAGCAGACCACAATCAACATCCTGTGGACACCTTCCTGGTCACATTGGCTAGTGAGGCTAACTCTCACTGCCCTGTGGAGAGGATATATATTGGTACTGTGGAAGAGGCATGGGTCCGTTCTGTCTGCTCCCCACCTGTCTGGCTCACCTAGGTCAGAATCAGCCAGCACAGAAGAGACAGTGAACACAGGTGAGCTGGTCTAGCCACGGAACCCAGGTTCCATTCTCTACTGTCCTAAGGAAGGCTGTGGGATACTGGAGCAGCTCTAGGCACAGAGATCTATCTGCCAGAGCCCCAGCTACAGAAATAGGGAGACCAGCACAGACAGAGAATCCAGTGGATCTGAGCTAGGAACATGACCCAAATTCCATTGTCTTCCTCAACAAGGAAGACTGTGGGTCACTGTAATAACTCTAGGGTCCGAGTTCTTTAAGCCTGCTCCCCCAGCACCCTAATCCACCTGGGTTAGAAACAATGAGGTCAGCACTGCCAGTGAATCCAGCATTGCTAAGCTAAGTCTGGGACCCCAATCTCATCCTCCACTATCTTAAGTAAGCCTGTGGTACACTGGAGCAGCTCTAGACTCAGAGATCTTTCCACCTTTGCCCCAGCTGCCTGACAAAACTGGGTCAAAAAAGAAAGCCAACAGAGACGGTCCTAGGGAGATTACTCCGTACTCCAGAGACAGGTGGATCCAGTTTGCAGTACAGATCCCACCAATAATTAGTAAAGACTACAGACAACCAGAAGTCTAGAGACTGGCATATGAATACACACAACAAAAACCAGGACATCATGGATTAACTAGAATCTCTGAAAAACAATGGATATTCTATCACAGCTGAAACACAGGAAAATGATTGTAAATCTATAATTATGTAGTTAATCAAGTCACATAAAGAAGAAATAAACCAAAAAAAAAAATAGAGGCACATAAAGAGTAAACCTCTGAAAGGCTCTGCCCTGCAGATTATCAAAGCAGATGCTGAGACTTATGGCCAACTGTTGGGCAGAGTGCATGGAATCTTATGGAAGAAGTGGGAAATAGTAAGATCTGGAGAGGACAGGAGCTCCACAAGGAGAGTAACAGAACCAAAAAATTTGAACACAGGGATCTTTCCAGAGACTCATACTCCAACCAAGGACCAGGCATGGAGATAACTTAGAACCCCTGCACAGATGTAGCCCATGGCAGTTCAGTGTCCAAGTGGGTTCCATAGTAATGGGAACAGGTCTGTCTCTGACATGAACTGATTGGCCTGTTCTTTGATCACCTCCCCCTAAGGGGTAGCAGCCTTACCAGTCCACAGAAGATGACAATGCAGCCACTCCTGATAAGATCTGATAGACTAGGATAAGAAGGAAGGAGAGGGAGACCTCCCGTATCAGCAGACTTGGGGAGCAGCATGTGTGGAGAAGGGGGAGGGAAGGTGGAATTAGGAGGGGAGGAGGGCAGGGTTTAGGGGGAATACAAAGTGAATAAATTGTAATTAATAAAATTTAAAATAAAAAATAGAGGCCATTATGGATAGGAAAGAATCTACTTACAAACAGGTGAAGGAAATGGTGCAAGACATTAAAATATAATTAGAAACAATAAAGAAACACAAACAGAGAAAACACTGGAGTTGGAGAACTTAGAGAAGAGATCAGGAACCACAAAGTTAAGCATCACCAACAGAATACAAGAGATGGAAGAGATAACCTCAGGCACTGAAGATACAATTGCAGAAATGGATATATCTCTCAAAGAAAAAAATAAAATTGGAAAAGTTCTAGATACAAAATATCCAAGAAATCAAGGACACCCAGCAAAGTCAAAATCTAAGAAAAATAGAAATAGATGAAAAAGAGAATTCTAGGCTCCAAAGCCCAGAAAATATTTTTGAGAAAAATCACAGAAGTAAAATTTCCCAACCTTAAGAAGGAGATGCCCTTAAAAATACAAGAGGCCTACAAAACATCAAGTAAACGAAAAGAAAAGAAGGTCCTCCTGCCACATAATAAAAACACTAAATCTTCAAAACAGAGAAAATATATTAAGAAGCAGCAACGGAAAAAAGCCAAGTAACACATAAAGTTAGATCTCTCTGAATCACACTAGACCTCTCAACAGATACTATGAAAGCAGGATGGGCCTGGAAGGATATAATGCAGACATTAAAAGATCACAGAGGCCAACCCAAACTATTATATCCAGCAAAACTTTCAATCATATGGAGAAACTTTCAACATATGGAGAAAATTAAATATTCTGTGACATAACTAAATGTAAACAATATCTACCCAGCAATGAAGCCCTACAGAATGTGCTAGAAGGAAAATTTCAGTCTAACGAAATCAACAACACTCAAGAAAAAGCAGGATACAGACATCATCACAGAAAAAAGCAGAAGAAAACAAGCACACAAACACTCAATATCACCAACTCCACAATAAAAGGAACTAACAATCATTGGTCACTAATATCAATTAACATCTCAACACTCCAGGAAAAAGACACAGACTAGCAGATTGGTTGCAGAAACAGGATCTAACATTTTTCTGCACTCAAGAATCAAACCTCTGCAAAAAGATAGATACTACCTCAAAGTAAAGGGCTGTGGAAAGGGTATCTAAGCAAATGGACCCAAGTGGGAGTAGCCATCCTAATATCTAATAAAATAGAGTTTTATAATAAATGAACCAAAAGAGATGGAGAGGGACACTTCACTCTTATCAAAGGAAAAAATCCACCTGAAAGACATCATTATCGTGAACATCTATTCATCAAACACAAGGGCTCCTGCATTAGTCAAAGAATCATTATTAAATCTTAAATCAACGCTCCATTCTTGCCAAGGAACAGATCATTAAGACAGAAGCTAAACTGAGAAATATGACACTTACAAGAGTTTTAAATCAAATGGTCCTAATAGATGTCTATAGAATCTTTCACTCAAACACAAAAGAGTAAACCTTCTTCGCAGAGACTCATGGAACCTTTTTGAATCCTCAGCAGATACAAGAAAATTGAAATAATCCCTTTTATCATATCAGACCACAATGGACTAAAGCTGGACCTCAACAACAACAGAAAGAGCAAAAAACCTTCATAAACATGGAAAGTAAACAACTCTCTACTCAATGAAAACTGAGTCAGGGAGGAAATAAAGAAAGACATTAAAGGTTTCCTAGAATTCAATGAAAATTAAGGTACAATGTACCCTAACTCATGGAACACAATTAAAGTAATGCTAAGAAGAAAGTTCAGAGGAGTCCATGAAGGCAGTGATCAGTGTTTACCTTATGTGAGGGGCATATGATCTGAAATTCCAAAATTGGTGAGTGGAGTGGCAGGTGAAGCCAGAACATCAACAATGAGGCTTCCTGACCGAGAGGGGACAACTTGAGAGCTGGGACTGTTTGGATCTAGGTCACACGTAGATGTCTCCCTGGACTGAGAGTGGCAAATGTTCAACCCCACTACACTTCCCCTTGCCCCAAGCATGGGCATCCCTGCACTGAAGAGACAGCCAGCAGTGGTCACTGCCCCAAGCACCAGCCTCACTGCTTGGAGGAGGCAGCAGTGTTTGCCCTAAGCACTATCCTCCTTGCTCAGTGACTGAGACAGCAGAGGTGGGCTTCCAAGGTGTGCTGCTGCAGCAGACAGCTGCTGCAGGGAAGGAGCTAGTCCAAACAGAAGCCTCTGTGCTCTGTGACTGAGACAGCAGAGTTGACTATCTCAAGTACAGGTCTCCCTGCCAGGCAGCCAATCAGTGGACACCACAGAGCTGATGGATCTCCTGCACTCTCTGTTGCTCCTGCTGGCACAAATCTGAGAGTAAAGAACAGGGGTAAATCATGTACTTTCTGAGTGGTAGGTGAAAAGGTGAGTGCTCCTTCAAGTGAGTGCAAGAAGAGCCCCAGATCCAGGGTTCCTCTACACTAGCAGTCAGATTTCGGATCCTTCCCACCCACACCCACACTGTCCTCAATATAGGGATCCTTGGGATAGCAGGCTCAACATCGAATCCTCTGATCTGTAGGTCTCCCACTGGAGTCGAGGCAAACACTTCCTGGAGTACAGACAGATCAGAATACCAGGAGGTCAGTATGACAAGCCTGTAGGCCACTGAGGTATTCAAGGCATCCGCACATGCACATTACACCTTCAAACAGTGCCAGCACCTGGATGCATCAAGAGCTTAAGCTACTCCCAGCCATCTACATGCTCTAGCACCCTGTCCTTGAAGGAAAACTTCTACACACATGCCCGTGCTTGAGCACATGCTCTTGTGACCCTCCTCCCTTAGCTACAGCTGAAACACCAACATCCTCTCTCTAACTGGTGGACCTCTCTCATCTTCCTGAAGAACACTACATACACCAGAGACAGAAGGACCCAGTCTTAAGTACAGACTCCAGAAACAGACAACAAATGTTTCAGATAAGAAGCTGGCTAGAGGTGGACATAAGAACACAACCAACAAAAATTAGGATATCACAGTTTTACCAACAAACCCTAAAATCAATGGATATGCTTATTTATCAGAAACACAGGAAAATGATCTCAAATCTAGGTTTATCCAATTATTAAAGGCACATAAAGAGGAAATGAACAAATCTCTCGAAAGATACAGACAAATACAGTCAAACAAATAGACACATAAGTTGAGGCACAAGTAGTGGTATATAGAGAGGAAATGAACAAAAATTAGAGGCCATCATGGAAAGGCAGGAATCCACATTCAAACAGATGAAGGAAATGAAACAATACATGAAAATAGAGTTAGAATCAATAAAGAAAACACAAACAGAGAAAATCCTTGAGCTGGAGAACTTAGATTAAAGATAAGGAACTGCAAAGGTAAGCATCACCAACCGAATACAAGAGATGGAAGAGTCAAATCTCAGGCATGGAAGATACAATTGCAGACATGGATACATCTCTCAAAGAAAAAGTAAAATCAGAAAAGTTCCAAACACAGAACATCCAAGAAATCAAGGATACCATGAAAAGACAAATCTAACAGTAATAGGAATAGACAAAAAAGAAGATTCCAAGCTCCAAATATCAGAAAATATTTTCAAGAAAATCATAGAAGAAAAATTTCTAAACTTAAAGAAAGAGATGTCCATAAACATACATGAGGCCTACAGAACACAAAATAGACTAGACCAAATAAGAAAGTCCTCAGGTCAAATAATATTCAAAACACTAAACCTACAGAAGAAAGTAAAAATATTTATAGCAGCAATGGAAAAAGCCCAAGTAACACACAAGGTAGATATATCAGATTCACACCAGACTTCTCAACATGAACTATGAAAGCCAGAAGGTCCTGGACAGATGTTATGCAGTCTCTAAGAGAACACAGGTGTCAAAACAGACTACTATACCCAGCAAAATTTTTAATCAACGTAGATGGAGAAACCAAAGTATTGCATGGCAAAACTAAACGTAACAATATCTACACTGCAACATAGCCCTACAGAAGATACTAGAAGGAAAACTCAAATCCAATGAAATCAACTACATGCAAGAAAACACAGTATAGATAACTTCATAACAAAAAATTAAAGATAAACATGTATTGAAACACAGAAACATCACCAATTCTATAATAAAAGGAATTAACAGTAATTGGTCACTATTATCTATAAAGATCAATGGACTCAAGTCTCCAATAAAAAGACACAGAGTAACAGAATGGATGCGGAAACAGGATCCAACATTGTGTTGCATCCAAGAAACACACCTCTGTATCAATGATAAATACTACCTCAGATTAAAGGGCTAAAAATATGTTTTACAAACAAACAGACCAAGAAAACAAACTATCCTAATATCTCACAAAATAGACTTTCAAATGATAACGGACACTTCATTCTTTTTCAAAGGAAAAGTCCACCAAGAGGATATCACAGTCCTGAACAACTATGCCTCAAATAGAGGAACACCTGCATTTGTAAATGAAACATTATTAAAGCTGAAATCACACATCGATCCCAACACCTTTATAGTGACAGACTTCAATACTCCACTCTCACCAAAGGACAGATTGTTTAGACAGAAGCTAAATATGGAAATAATGACACTTACAGAGGTCCTAAATCAAATGGACCTAATAGATGTCTACAGAGCTTTTTACCCAAACTCAAAAGAATATACCTTCTTTTTAGTACCTCATTGAACCTTCTCAAAAACTGGCCATATAGTCAGTCACATACCAAGCCTCAACAGATACAAGAATAATGAAAAAGAAAAAAAAAAACACATAGTAACCAATCATAGTAACATAGTCTGAAACTAGACATCATAAAAAACAGTAATAAGAAAAAAACTACACATTTATGAAAACTAAAAAAATATATTCTCTACTCAACAAGAGCTGGATAAGGGAAGAAATTAAAAAAAGAAAGAATTAAACCACATGATCATCTTTTTAGATGCCAAAAAGCATTTGACAAAATTCAATACCCATTCCTGTTTAAAGATTTGGAGAATGCAGGGATACAAGGCACATACCTAAACATAGTAAAGAAAATATACAGCAAGCCCATGGCCAACATCAAACTAAATGAAGAGAAACTTAAATCAATCTCATTGAAATCAGGGACAAGTCAAGGTTGCCTGCTCTTTCCTTATCTCTTCAACATAGTACTTGAAGTACTAGCTTGAGCAATAAGACAATTAAAAGAAATCAAGGGGATACTAATCAGAAAGGAAAAATCAAAGTATTACTATTTGCAGATAATATGAGAATATGCACGAGTGACCCCAAAAATTCAACCAGAGAACTCCTTCAGCTACTGAACACTTTTAGCAAAGTGACCGGATGCAAAATTAACTCTAAAAAATCAGTAGTCCTCTTGTATAGGAAAGACAAGACGGCTGAGAACGAAATTAGGGAAACTATACTTTTCACAATAGCCACTAATAACATGAGGTACCTTGGTGTGACTCCAACCAAGCAAATGAAAGACATGCTTGAAAAAAACTTCAAGTCACTGAAGAAAGAAATTGAAGAAGATATCACAAGTTGGAAAGATCTCCCATGCTCATGGATCTGTAGGATTAACAGTGAAAATGGCTATTCTGCCAAAAACAGTTTAAAGATTCAATGCAATTCCCATCAAAATACAAACAGAATTATTTACAGACCTTGAAAAAACAATTCTCAACTTCATATGGAAATACTAAAAAAACCCAGAATTGCTAAAATGATCCCATTCCACAACAGATCATCTGGTGATATCTCCATCCCTTATCTCAAGCTGTATTACAGAGCAAAAGTTATTAAAAAAAAAAAAAAAAAACCAAACTAAAAAACTGCATGGTACTGGCACAGAAGCAGATCACTGAATCAATCAAAGTGAATAGAAGACTCAGAAATAAACCCACACACCTATAGATACTTGTTTTTGACGAAGAAGCCAAAAACTTACAATGGAAAAAAAGACAGTATCTTCAATAGCCAACATCAAACTCAATGGAGAGAAACTTAAATCCATCCCACTGAAACCTGGGACAAGGCAAGGCTGCCCATTTTCTCTATATCTCTTCAATATAGTACTTAAAGTCCTAGCTAGAACAATAAGACAACTAAAGGAGATCAAGGAAATACAATTCGGAAAAGAAGAAGTAAAAGTATCATTATTTGCAGATGATAAGATAGTATACATGAGTGACCTCAAAAATTCAACCAGAGAACTCTTTCAACTGATAAACACCTTTAGCAAAGTGGCTGGTTACAAAATCAACTCAAAAAAAAAAAAATCAGAATCCCTCGTATATACAAGAGACAAAGGGCCAAGAAAGAAATCAGGGAAACAACAGCCTTCACAATAGCTACTAATAACATAAAGTACCTTGGGGTGACTCTAACCAAGCAGGTGAAAGACCTGTTTGAAAAAAAACTTCAAGTCTCTGAAGAAAGAAATCAAAGAAGATGGAAAGATCTCCTGTGCTCATGGATTGGTAAGATTAACATAGTGAAAATGGCCATTCTGCCAAAAGCAGTCTACAGATTCAGTGCAATTCCCATCAAAATACCAACACAATTGTTTACAGAACTTGAAAGTAGAATTCTCAACTTCATATGGAGAAACAAACAAACAAACAAGCAAACAAAAAACCAGAATTTCTAAAATGATCCTGTACAACAACAGATCCTCTGGAGATATCTGCATCCCTGCTCTCAAGCTGTACTACAGAGCAATAGTTATAAAAACTGCATGGTATTGGCATAAAAACAGAAAAGAGGATCAATGGAACCGAATAGAAGACACAGAAATAAACCGACACATCTATGAATACTTGATTTCTGACAAAAAAGCCAAAACCATTCAATGGAAAAAAGACAGCATCTTCAACAAATGGTGCTGGTCCAACTGGATGTCTATATGCAGAAAAATGAAAATAGATCCGTATTTATCATCCTGCACAAAACTAAAGTCGAAGTGGATCAAAGACCTCAACATCAAACCAGACACATTAAATCTGTTAGAAGAAAAAGTGGCACAGGAGACTACTTCCTGAACAGAACACCAACAGAACAGGTTCTAAGATCAACAATCAATAAATGGGACCTCATGAAACTGAAAAGCTTCTGTAAAGCAAAAGACACTGTCATCAAAACAAAACGACAGCTTACAGACTGGGAAAGGATCTTCACCAACCCTACATCTGACAGAGGTCTTATATCCAGTATATATAAAGAAATCAAGAAGTTAAAAAGCAACTAATCAAGTAATCCAATTAAAAAATGTAGCAGGGAGTTAAACAGAACTCTCTGTAGAGGATTATAGAATGGCAGAAAAACACTTAAAAAATGCTCAACATCCTTAGCCATCAGGGAGATGCAAATCAAAATGACCCTGAGATTTCACCTTACACCGATCAGTACAGCTAAGATGAAAAACTGAAGGAACAACACATGATGGAGAAGTTGTGGAGAAAGGAGAGCCCTCCTTCCTTGCTGGTGGGAATGCAAACTTCTACAAGACTTTGGAAATCAATCTGGTGCTTTCTCAGTCAATTCGGAATAGTGATTCCTCATGATCCAGCTATACCACTCCTAGGCATTTATGCAAAAGATGCTCTAGTACAAAACAAGGACATTTGTTCAGCTATGTTTGTAGTAGCTTTATTCATAATAGCCAGAATCTGGAAACAACCCAGATATCCCTCAGCTGAGGAATGGATACAGAAATTGTGGTACTTTTACACAATGGAATATTACTCAGTAATTAAAAACGGGGAAATCATGAAATTTGCAGACAAATGGTGAGACCTAGAAAAGATCATCCTGAGTTAAGTATCCCAAAAACATAAAGACACACATGTCATATACTCAGTTCTATACACCTATAAGATTAGGTAAATATACTGAAATCTATACACCTAAAGAAGACAAACAAGAAAGAGGACCTGGTGTAAGATGATCAATCTTCACTTAGAAAGACAAATGGGATGGACATTGGAGGTAGGAGAAAACAAGTAATAAGACAGGAGCCCACCACAGAGGGGCTCTGAAAGTCTCTACCTAGCAATGTATCAAAGCAGGATATTAAGACTCATAACCAAACCTTCGGCAGAGTGCACAGAATCATATAAAAGAAGCAGAAGTTAGTAATACCTGGAGAGGACAGGACCACCACAAGGACCAAATATATCAAGGCATAGAAACAGTCTCCAACCAAGGACCGTGTGTGGATATAACCTAGAACCCCTGCCCGGATATAGCCCATGGTAGTTCTGTATACAAGTGGGTTCTCTAGTAAGAGGAACAGGAACTCTTTCTGACATGAACTCAATGGCAAGCTCTTGGACCCCTCCTCTGAGGGAGGAGCAACCTTGCTAGTCTACAGAAGAAGACATTGCAGCCAGTCCTGAAGAGACCTGATAAGCTAGGGTCATATGGAAGGGGAGGAGGTCCTTGACTATCAGTGGACTTGGAAAGTGGCAGGGAGGAGGGAGGGATGGTGAAATTTCGAGGGAATGTTGGAGAAGGCTATATGGCTGGGATACAAAGCAAATAACCTGTGATTAATATAAAAAATAAAAAATAAACATAAAATTTTAAAAATTGTCTTAAAAAGTAAATAAATTAAAAAAATGTTCATGTCTTTCAAAAAAGGAAAAATGTATTTTAAAATAAAAATAGGAAATTTCATAGCATAAGGTGCCTTCATACAAAAAAGTATTAAGGCATCTCATGCAAGCAACTTAACTGGACACCTGAAAGCTCCAGGAAAAAAAAAAAATAAGCAGGCACACCTAAGTGGAGTAGATGCTTGGAAATAATCAAACTCAATGCTGAAATCAGAACATTAGAAACAAAGAAATCAATTCAAAGGATCAATGAAATCAAGAGCTGAGTTTTTGAGAAAAATCAACAAGATAGACAAACCCTTAGCCAAACTAACTAAAAGGTAGATACTATCCAAATCAACAAAATCAGAAATGAAAATGGGTACTCAACAGCAGACATTGAGGAAATCCAAAGAATCGTTACTTCAAAAGCCTATATGCCTCCAAATTTGAAAATCTGAATGAAATGACCAATTTTCCTGATTGATTCCACTTACCAAAGCTCAGTCAAGACCAGGTAAAGAAATTACATAGTCCTATAACCGCTAAGTAAACAAAAGCTGTCCTCAAAATCCCTTATTGAAAAAAAAAAAAAAAAGCCCAGGGCCAGACAGTTTCAGCACGGAATTCTACCAATCCTTCAAAGAAGAGATAACACCAATGTTTTTCAAACTGTTCCACAAAATAGAAACAGAAAGAACATTACCAACCTCACTCTATGAGGTCACAGTCACCTTAATACGTAAACTGTACAAAGACTCAACTAAGAAAAACTTCAATCTCGTTTATGAACATTAACACGAAAATATTCAAAAAATACATGCAAACTGAATTCAAGCACACATGAAAGATATTGTAATGCTAGGTTCAGAGACTACCAGGAGACAACTTGATGCAAGAGCAAGAGATCTTTATTAGAAGAGCAATCTAACTCAGGACCCAAGTCTTAATGACGCAGCAGTAGAGAAGTGGGACCTCAAGCCCTGAGTGAGCAAGGTTTTTAAAGGGAAAGACTGCAAGTAGGGAGTTTCCATGACAGCAAGCGGGGGGGGGGGGGGGCTCATGCCTTGACGTAAAAGATAGAGTGGCAAGGTGACCTTCTCTGAGGCACATAATCACAATTGCCTAAGGCATTTAATCACTGTGGCTATTATTCTGAACTGTATCTGAAACATTGGGGAGAATTTTCCCAGCCAATTCCCAGCCGATTCTCATTGATTGTTGCCAGGGAGATTGTTTCTGTTTTCTATGAAGTATTTATTATGAGATATTTCCTGGAGGCTGTTGCTAGGAGAGTTAACTTTGTTGTCTGTCAAGTATACATTCTGTGATATTTCTTGGTACCTGAGTTCAGCCCTCAGTCAAGGTGGCTGTCTATTTCAAAATGGAGTTATACCCAGGCTAACTTAAACTCTTCAATATAATCCACCACACCAAAGTTGGCTTCATCACAGGAATGCAGGGATGAACATACAAAAATCCATCAATGTAATCCAACATATACACAAACTGAAAGAAAAAAACAAACAAAAAAACAAACAAACAAAAAACAATGTGATCATCTTTTTAGATGCCAGAAAAAGCATTTGATAAAATCCAACATGTGTTCATATTTAAAGTTTTGGAGAGATCAATGATACAAGGCACATAACCTAAGCATAGTAAAAGCAATATACAGTAAGCCTACACCCAACATCAAACTAAATGGAGAGAAACTTAAATCAATCCAACTGAACTCAGGGACAAGGCAATGCTGCCCACTCTCTCCTTATCTCTTCAACATAGTTCTTGAAGTCTTAGTTAGAGTAATAAGACAACAAAAGGGGATCAAGGGAATACAAACCAGAAAGGAAGTTGTCAAAGTATCACCATTTGCAGATGATATGATAGTATACATGAGTGACCCCAAAAATTCAACCAGAGAACTTCTTCAATTGATAAACACCTTCAGCAAAATGGCTGGATAAAAAAATTAACTCAAAAAGAGCTGAGGCCCAACTAAGCACAAAAATGCTGAGAAAGAAATTATGGAAACAACACCCTTCACAATAGTCACAAATAACATAAAGTACCTTGATGTGACTCTAACCAAGAAAGTAAAAAATCTCTTTGAAAAAAACTTTATGCTTCTGAAGAAAGAAAGATTGAAAGATCTCCCATGCTCATAGATCGGTAAGAGTAACATGGTAAAAGTAGCCATCCTGCCAAAAGCAATCTAGAGGTTCAATGCAGTTCCCAAAAAATTACCAACATAATTCTTTACAGACCTTGAAAGAAAAATTCTCAATTTCTTATGCAAAAACAAAAGAAAACAAACAAACCAAAAACACACACACACACACACACAAAAAAAAAAAATTACTGAAACAATCCTCTACAACAACAGATCATCTGAAAGTATCTCTATCCATGATGTCAAGCTGTATTACAGAGCAATAGTAATAAAAATTGCATGTTACTCACATAGGAATAGAATGTTGGATCAATGTAATCGAATGGAAGACCCAGAAAAAAACCCACACACCTATGGATACTTAATTTTTGACAAAGAAGCCAAAACCATACAATGGAAAAAAGACAGCATCTTCAACAAATGGTGCTGTTCTATCTGGATGTCTACATGTAGAAAAATCCAAATAGGTCTGTATTTATCAGGCTGCACAAAACTAAATTTTAAGTGGATCAAAGACCTCAACATAAAACCAGACACACTAAACATGTTTCAGGAAAAATTGGAGAATAGCCTAGAACTCATTGGCACAAGAAACAACTTCCTGAACAGAACACCAAAGCATAGGCTCTAAGATTAACAATCAAAAAAAGAGACCTAGACCCCCTACTCAGAGGAAGCCTATAGATTGCTCAGTTTCCAAGTGGGTACCCTAGCAAGGGGAGCAGGGACTGTCTCTGAGATGAACTCAGTGGCCGGCTTTTTGATAACCTGCCATTTGTTGAAGATGCTGTCTTTTTTCCATTGCATACTGGTAAGGTGTAGTCCACAGAGGAAGATGATGCAGCCAGCCCTGATGAGACCTGGCAGGCTAGGGTCAGACAGAGGGAGAGGTGGTCCTCCCCTATCAGTGGACTAAGAATGGGGCATGGGAGGGGAAGAGAGAGGTGGTAGGACTGGGAGGAGGTGAGGGTCTGGACAAGATACAAAGCCAAGATACAAAGTGAATAAATTGTAATAGATAAATAAATAAATAGATAGATAGATAGATAAATAAATAAATAGATAGATAGATAGATAAATAATTAAATAAATGGAACATTTGATTAAAAAATAAATTTTATTTTTTGATTGTGAGTTTTGCTCTGTATAGTAGTCTGTACTGATATCTGTGTTCTCTTAGGATCTGCATGGCATTTGACCAGGCCCTTCTGGCTTTCTTAGTCTGTTGAGAAGTCAAATGTGATCCTGTTGGGTTTGCCATTATATGTTACTTGGTCTTTTCCACGCAACTTTTAATTTTTTTTCTTTGTTCTGTACATTTAATTCTGATTAATATGTCGTGGGAGGAATTTATTTTCTGGTCTAAACTATTATGTGTTCTGTAGGCCTCTTGTATGTTTATAGGCATCTCTTTTTTAAATCAGGGTAAATTTCTTCTATGACTTTGTTGAAAATATTTTCTGAGACTTGGATAAGGTAATTTTAATTTTCCTTCATTCACATTATTCTTATGTTTTGTCTTTGCCATGGTGTCCTTGATTTCTTGGATGTTTTGTGTCATGATTTTTTATATTTACAATTTTCTTTCATTGATTACAAATTCTCCCATCCTCTACACCTGAGATTATTTCCTCTATATCTTGTGTTCTGTTGGATATGCTTACCTCTAATGTTCCTGTTTTCTTCCCTAAGTTCTTCCTCTCCAGTATTTCTTCATTTTGTGTTTTCATCAATGTTTCTATTTCTATCTTCATCTCTTGAACAATTTTGTTGACTTCCTTTACCTGTTTGTTTGTATTTCTTTTGCCTTTCTTTCAATTCCTTCCCAGGTTTGTTTGAATTTTCCTCTATTTCTTTCAGTTATTTAATTATTTCCTCTCATAAGTCCCCCATCTGTTTTATTGTACCTTCCTGTATTTCTTTACAAAATGTATTTGTTTCCTCTATTATCATCTTCATAAGCATGGGTTTTAGGTTATATTCTTGAGTATCACTTGTGTTACTGTATCCAGGAATGCTTGTCTTTGGGTAACTGGTTTATGGAGATGCCATAATTGTTTCAGCTTTTGTTGATTTTGTTGTTGTTGATTTTTGTTTTTATGCTGGTCTTCACCCATCTGATTATCTTGAGTTGACTGGTAGTTTGTGGTGCCTGCTGAAGTCCTGGCAGGGGATGTGGGTGAGGTTGGGGATGGGCAATGTGGGAAAGTCCTGGGTAGGAAGCTGGATGTTCCGTTAGGAGCCCTCCTCAGATTGGTGGTTATGGTCTCCAACTGGTGGGTGAGTCTCAATGAATTGCCACATCTCTCCTCAGGTTTATGATCCTGTGGGCTAACTGGACTCCTTCAGGAACCCATGGGCTCTTCGTTCACTGGGGAAAGTCTCAGAGACAGCTGCCCCACTACTGGCTTTCTTTCTCTCAAGTTAATGACCTGCAGCTGCCCAGACACTGTGCTCAGACACTCTGTTTGCAAGGCGTAGCTGTTTTGAAGAACCAGGGAGCCCAGAAGTTTTCTTGGTCTCCCTAGAGAGACAGGTTGCATTTTGGAGTGGTGTCTGGTGCTGTTCCCATTGTTCCCAGGCATCAGGAAGCCTGAGGTTGGAGCTGCATGTCCCAGTATCCAGAAGGTATTCACTGGCTGGTGAGGTATTCACTAGCCACACACTCTTGTGGCTAGAGTCTGGAGACCCGGAGTCTACAGAAACCCATGAAATTTTCCAGGGATTAGCTGGATGCCCTGAGGGCAAACATAGTTGTTTTTCTTCTTCATGGGGTTTCTTCTCACCTGGGAAATACAATTGTTGGTATTTGGGAATGTACAGTCTGTCTGTCAGTCATCGTGCTGTCGATGCTGCCCTACTGATAGGACACAGTAAGCAATCTGTGCTGCCATATTGGATGAATGCTTATTTACTACTTCTAATATTTTATTGTTTTAAGTAAAACTATTATATTTATTCTCATACTGGTCTATATAAACAATATTTAATTTCTATTTATATAACAATCAAGGAATATAATTCCTGATTTATACAGCTAGCATATTGTTACGTGAAAACCACACTGTACTCCAAAACTGTAATTTTATACCAATAAAATTTTAAAAGCTATTTTTATTTTTTCTCGTTTATTTATTTTATTCACTTTATGTTCTTGCAGCCCTTTCCCTTTTTCCCTCCCAGTACCACCATCTTTCCCTTCTTCTTCACCACTCCCCTTTTCCTCCCTTTCCCATCCACCCCAGCTCATCAAATTTCATTAAGACTGAGCCTGCCCTTTTCCCCTGTGTCTTGTCAAGGCAGTCTCACAAAGAGAAAGTAATTTGAAGGCTGGCAAATGAGTCCATGTCCAATGCAGACCCCACTTCCCTTTCTTGAGTACCCACTTGAAGCCTAAGCTTCCCAACTGTTAAATCTTTGTAGGTGGCCTAGGTCCAGTACATTCATAGTCCTTGGGTGATCCTTAAGTCTCAGTAAGTCCCTATGGGTTCTGGCTAGATGACTCTATTGTTTTTCTTGTGGAGTTCTTGTCACTTCCGGGTCCTTTTCTCTTTCCTCCCACTTTTTCAAAAGATTCTCTAAGCCATTGACCAAGGTTTGGCTGTGAGTCTCAGCATCTGTTTTGAGGCTCAGCTGGTTAGAACCTCTCAGAGGACAAAGCAGTCAGGCTCTGTCCTCAAGCTTATCATTCAATTCAGAGTATCATTCAATAGCGTCAGGGGTTGGCATTCTCCAAAAGGCTGGGCCTTTGGTTGTTCTAGAAATAACTTGGGCATTCCCCCTACTCTCGGCTCTGTCTGTTCTATCACTGCACATCTTGTAGGCAAGGTAAATTTTGGGTCACAGTGTTTGTGGAGGGGTTGGTGTTTCCTGCCTTTTACTTGATGAGTAGTCTAACTAGAGAATGTCCTCTTCAGTCTCTACGGCCTCTGTTACTAGGAGTCTCTGCTTGAATCCCTCTCATATCCTCCCAGGCACCTCAACTGACTTAGGTCTCCAGCTTGTCAGAGAGATCGCCTCACCCTCAGTTTCTCTTTTATCTATAAGTCTTCTGTCTTCTTGCTCTTGCTCTCCTAAGGTCTGGTTTCTACTCTCTTAACTCTCCATGCTTCCTCTCCTACCTTGTACCTCCTCTTCAGCCATTATTTCTGTCTGTTCTATCTCCTCTTAAAAGGGAGATTTATGTATCCTTGGCCCTTCTTATTTCTAATCATTTTTGGCTCTGTGGCTTGTAGTATGCTTATCTTGTATTATATGGCTAAAATCCATAAAATGGTGAGTAGATACGGTATGCATCTTTGTGGGTCTAGGTTACCTTACTCAGGATGATTTCTTTTTTAACTCCCCATCATATGCCTGAAAATTTCATGATTTGTTTTAATTGCTGAGTAGTATTCCATTGTGCAAATGTATCACAATTTCTGTATCCACCTTTCAGTTGAGAGACATCCAGGTTGTTTCCAGATTTTGCCTAGCTAAACTTTGAGCAGTATGCAGGAAAGTTTATGGAAGAAGCGGGAGTTAGAAAGACCTGGAGGGGACAGGAACTTCACAAGGGACAAACAGAAGCAAAATACCTGGGCCAAGGGGGCCCTGCAGAGACCAATACTCAAACCAGGACCATGCAGGTAGAGGACCTAGACTCCTTGCTCAGAGGAAGCACATAGGCTGCTCAGTTTCCAAGTGGGTCCTCTAGTATGGGGAGCAGGGGCTGTCTTTGACATGAACTCCGTGGCCAGCTCTTTGATCACCTTCCCCTAGTGGGATCACACTTGCTAGGGCACAGAGGAAGACAATGCAGCCAGCCTGATAGGTTAGGGTCAGATAGAAGTGGAAGAGGACCTTCTGTATCTGTGGACTAGGGGAGGGGCTTAGGTGCAGAAGAGGGGTGGTTGGTGTGACTGGGAAGAGAGGAGGGAGAGGGCTACAGCAGGGATACAAAGTGAATAAATTTTATTAGATAGATAGATAGATAGATAGATAGATAGATAGATAGATAGATAAAAAGAAATCAAATTACAACATATACTAGCAAGGATGTGGGCGCAATGGGTTAATTTTATTCACTTTTGGTGGGTATGTATGTAAATTGGTATAGCCAGTAATAAATTAGTGTGTAGATTCCTCAAAAAGCTAGTACTAGAACTAGATTACCAGAACTAGATTACTGTTGCTTTAGTTTTTATTTTTGTTTTTCTGATATATAATGACACCGAGAATCTTTCTTCTCACTTATTTGCTGTTCACGTTTATTCTTTTTAATAATATTTGTATTAATTATTTGATAATATTATACAATCTATTTTGATTATATGCATCTGCTTCCCCAATTCCTCCTAGATATTTTCTCACTTCCTCACCCACTAAAATAGTGTCTTAAAAAAAAACAAACAAAAACATGGATTCAATGTGTCCTGCCCGAATACTGTTGAGTATGGTATCTGTTTTGGTGTGTGGTTGACTATTCCTTTCCCAGGAGCTATCAATTGCCAATAACTTCTCAGGCTCATCTCTCATCTCTATATTGTGATTTTATCTGGTTTCAGCTTTTCCAGGCATTCCTCATGCTGTCACAATCACTATAAACTCATCAGTGTAACTGGTTTGTGGTATCTAGAGAACAGTTTCCTAATAGTCATCCACCACCTTAGGCTCTTGAAATTTTTCCAACCTCTTCCTCCACAATAGTTTCTGAGCCTTTAGAGGATAAGTGAAATATAGATCCCTATTTAAGACTAAACACTACAGGATCATATTTTCTGAATGGTGACCAGGTATAAGTCTCTGTTTTTAACTTCTATATAATGTAAAAGAAGCTTCACTGATGAGGCTTAAAAGATACACTAATCTATGAATATAATAATAATTCACCAGAAGTTCTTTTAATACTATGTTCATTTAGTAGAATAGTGGTAGTAGATTTTTCTCTAGGGCCTATGATCTATCTAGCTACAAGATTTGCCTCCAATAACAGTTGCATGTGTGAATCTTACCTCATGCTGCAGACTTTAAATCTAATCATAAAGTGATTGATTATGTCCTAAACATTTGTGCCACTATTGTACTAATGTAAATATCTTGTTAGAACAATTATTATAACTCATAGGGTTAACATTTGGGTAAGAATGATGATTACTTTTCTCCTCCAACATCATGCCTATCTCTTCTAGCACTATGAAAGCTCACCATAAAAGATGAAGCTTCTAGGTCTGTAATAACTTTATTTCTTAACAAGTTATGATTTGGTTATGGTATATCTTTATCAATAGGATCTTACTATAATGTTCTAGATGGTATTCAGGAACAATGGCAATAACCTGTAATGTTTGAGAGTCTATGAAACTTCACTGGCCAACACCTCAAAAAGGGGTAAACCATTTCATGTTCTGCTGTATTTATTTATTTATTTATTTTAAATTTTCTAGCATGTGGTGTCTAGATGGAGTATTATTCACCAACACTGTAGAGCTTATTAGTTACTTTTCCATTCCTGTGGAAAAACAGCATTAGCAAAGCAACTTTTAAAAGAAAGCATTTAATTGGGATTATGATTTCAGAGAGTTAGAGTCTATAATGGCAAGGAAAAGACATGGCAGCTAGAACAGCTAAGAGATCACTTTCAATCTATAAGCAGAAGGTAGTACACTGCAAATGGTGGCAAATTTTGAAACCTCAAGCTTGCTCCCAGTGCCTACCTCATCCAACAGGTCTATGCCCTTTTCAAAACAGCCATCAAGTATTCAAATATGTGAACTTATAAAGGCATTCTCATTAAACTCTCTGAACAGGATAGCTCAACTTAAATATTTTGAACATGTATATGTATTTGTACATATTAAGAGAATTTTAATGTAATTAGGAAATGTAAGGTTTTTGATATGTAAACTTTGGGGGATTCTAGTAAAGCAATAATTAGAATAAATATTACCTTTCATGCTTATTTTAGAAAGTAAATAAGATTTAAAATTAATTACTAAAGAAATAGTGTGTTATTTGTGTATTTTATAATTTTCTTTTGGGCCATAGGTTACTTTAGAAGAATGTTGATTATTTTAAGGTTTAGGGCATTTTCTAAATATATTAGCATTATTAATTTCTTTTTTTACTTTTTCTCTTTTGAGGATGGGTGGTTATGAGGTTGTGTTTCTTTTCACCCAAGGTGGGCACTTAATTCCTAATGCTGTGAGACAGGTAGTTTCAGGGATTGCTTAGCAATATCCCCAGGAGGTCACATTACCATAGAAAATATTCCATTTATTTTCTGAAATATTTGTGTTATTTAACATTCATTCTAAAACTGTGCTTCTATTTGTTTCATATTTTCCAGGTACTGTTCAGAATTGTTTTTTGTGATTTAGTAGGCAAATAGTAGTATATTGTTATAATCTTAAATTTCCTAATGACTACACTGACACTCTTATACTAATTTGTAATCCTTATATATTTTAGTTATGTGTGACAACAAAATTCTTATTGATTAAACATAAAGCATGCTACTCTGTATCATCTTCTCAGTGACACTCACCATTTTGGACTTCTGTCTCAATCTTCATTGCATTCAATTTTACAGGAGCTCTTCTAAGTAAGTTTCACCAGAATCCTCCAACTATTCTACATATCCATGTTGGATATCTGACCAAATTATTTCCGGATCATACCTGATTATGCTGACCTGCCTTTAGCAAGAACCTTGTCAGATCAGAAAAAAATGAAAACCTCTTGCACAGTTCCAGAAAATTTCAATCCACCAGTCCTCTGACTTCTGTTTGTCTACAAATATTCACTTCCTTTGGTTTCAGATTTGAGCTCAGCCTATTTGCCTATACAGCAAATGACCATTTTACTAGTTTGTATGCTTATGGGGGAATCAGAAATGAAATCTGCTGTACCATATTTTAAAAAGTATCACAAAACTTTTTAAAGAAATAGTTGCCTGCTTAGTTTTTGAATATTATTGAGTTTTATTAATTCTTTCTATGCATCTTTCCTTAGGTTCAGAATTTGAAAATATTATTCTGGGAATAGTTTTATGTTTTTGAGTGTTTACATAGTTTTTCAAACATTAGAATTTCTAGATGTGATAAAGTTTAATTTCAAACTTTTTATATACCTTTGATATTATTTCTAAGAAATCTTTACTAACCCAGGGTCATAGGCCAGCAAAGCAAAACCAGTAATAACAAAATAACAACAGCAACAAACAAGTTTTCTTCAGTTACCCTCTTTTGAAGGCAATTTAACTAAAGAATTCTCAATTAAAGAGGTTTATTTATTTTAGAGCTTTATTTATTTTTCTTCTTGCATTTTAAACATAGTACTTTGTAACATTTTGAAGGCCTTTGTTTTTGGCAAGTGTTCTGTAATCATTTGTTTTATTGTCTCCTATTTTTTCACTTAGAATTTACCTTTTCATGTTCTATTCTGCAGTGTCACAGGCTACAACATTATGTTAAGAATGATTTGCACAAATGGCCACAGGACAGGAGCTTACCACATAGGACCTTTGAAAGACTCCACCTAGCAAGGTGGCAAAGCAGATACTGAGACTCATAGCCAAACTTTGGGCAGAGTGCAGGGAATCTTATGAAAGAAGGGGGAGATAGAAAAACCTGGAGAGGACAGCAGCTCCACAAGGAGAGCAACAGATCCAAAAAATCTGGGCACAGGGGTCCTTTCTGAGACTCATACTCTAACCAAGGACCATTCATGGAGATAACTTAGAACCCCTGCACAGATGTACCCTATGGCAGATCATTGTCCAAGTGGGTGCCCTAATAATGGTGACAGGAACTGTCTCTGACATGAACTCAGTGGCTGCCTCTTTGAGGACCTCCCTCTGAGGAGGGAGCAGCCTTGCCAGGCCACAGAGGACAATGCAGCCAGTCCTGATGAGACATGATAAGCTAGGCTCAAATGGAGGAAAGGGAGGAGTACCTTCCCTATCAGTAGACTTAGACAGGGACATGGGAAGAAAAGAGGGAGAGAAGGTGGGTTTGGGAGGGAATGAGAGAGCTGGCTACAGCTGGGATACAAAGTGAATAAAGTATAATTTATTAAAAAAAATTAATGAATTAAAAAATGACTTGCACATGTGTTTTCCTTTTATTAGTGTATGTGTGTGCATGTGCATGTGTGTGTGTGCTGAGACAGGGTCTAGACTGTTAGGATCTCACAATGTAGAACCTGCTGGTATTGAACTTACAGATTCATTTGCCTCTACTTCTATCTCTTGAATGTTTGGGTAAAATGCATATACTACCATACCCAGATGTTTACCTTCTCATATGGATAAACACTTTGGGGTTTGAAATATGCCTAGTTCTTACAAAAAGGTGCCTCAAGTATTCTATACAGCTATACAGTATTTCATGATGAAAAGTTTAAATCTGATAATTATTATTCCATTAAAGACCTATGAAATATTCTAGTATGCCTTGTGCTTTCACATTAATTTACTTAATTTACAGAAAAAGTGACCAAGAGTATATTTTAGATATTTTTGATGAGAACATGATTATTATTAAAGAACAATTCATATATCTTAATAATTTGTAATGCTAAAGACATTTTAAAAGAAGTGTTGCATTTCAAGGATATCAAGATTTCTCTTGATGAACTCCATGTGTAACACATAATTTCAAACTTTAATGGTGTTTGTAATTACCTTCTTTTATTCCCAGTTGAGACTCTCATTCATTTCCCACAGTAATAATTGTATTTTTTAAATATTATGGCACAATTAAAGATGTGAATTTCATTGATAGAAATACTCTTGTTAGTGTGAATGACCCACTCTATAGTGTGTATGAATGTGGATACACATTATTCAATTTTTAACTTTAAACAATAAAAAATTGGTTTTATTTTGACAGAAAGTTGAAGCCATGCTAACAGGAGCATGAGGATTTGTTGTGTCATATATTCCTCTTGCTTTCATTTTGATTAGACATTTAGCCTTAGTCACAATGATTTTAAAGGGATCTCATTTGCACTTGGGTATTTAGCCATTAAAAACAAGTGTGAGTAAACAGGCTTATGGTAGGTTATTGGTTTTACCCAAAGTGAAAAGACACAATCATAAATAATTCCAATACGTTTCATTTTATTTTTTTTCGCATTGCTGTTTTTCTTTTATATTCCATGTGTATATATTTCCATATCAAAACAAATTAAACACATATCTTCTAAACATCTTTTTTCTTTTTTTTTCTTTATTAATTACACTTTACTCACTTTGTATCCCCCCCGCGTTTCCCTCCCTCCTCCCGTCCCAATCCCTCCCTTCCTCCACCCTCTGACTGCATGCCCCTCCCCAAGTCCACTGATAGGGGAGGACTTTTTTTCCTTCCTTCTGATCCTAGTCAATTAGGTCTCATTGTTTCATTTTAAATCCATTAGGACTACACAGTAGCTTGAAAGAAACTGACCTAAACCAAGGTTGCAACTGTAGATAATTTGTGGTGCAGTGTGTGGGAGGGGGTGGGGGAGAGAAGGGGTGGGTTGTTGGAGAGGTAGGAACCATATCTGTATATAAATAATAAAACTAGTCCTTTGGTTTAAAACAATTTATAAGGGATTCAAACTCATTTAATTCAGGAAAAAAACTGGAAGCACAGCATCTATAAAATCTCTTATGATCACCATTTTAAGCTTATAACATTGATTAGCACAGTTGTTCTGATATACTGGAGCCAGAGTAGATGTATATTTTTCCAGCTGGCTGCAGTAAAATCTTTGATACGTGAACTGCCTCTATCTCATGGAAGCCAGGGACTGATTGAAATTTCCTGAACTAGGTTGAGATGTGGTCAGATATAAACCAGGCCAGTGACATGGCACATGTGGCACCAAATATAAAATAATATACAAGCCACCATGAGATTAGTGAAGCAGCCTAGGTTCTTTGTAAAAAGATGCTGGGATTAAGACCAGTTTAATCCAAGGAAAATGCAATAGCTAAGGTAGCAAGAAAAGACCTGAGGCAAAAACACCAACAAAATTTAAAATGATAAGTATGACTCTAAAGGATGGAGGAATCATTTGTCAACTGAAAAAGAAAGGACAGCTATATTTTTGAAGAGGACAGATACGGTATTGTCAGTTTTAATGCCAATATTTTGTAGCTTCTGAAACTGTTGTACCCACAGGGAAGCATTCCATTCTTTGAGCTTGTTTTTTTTTTTTTCCTAGAAGAAAGATAAATCTATAAAATATTCAGCTTGTATCTCAGAAGAGTGACAAAAATGCTAAAATAGGAAGGTAATATAAGGCCATATATTACAATACAAATTATATCATAACTTTGGGTGCTTAAAGAACAGCACTTATTTTCTCAAATTACTGCACAAAGTAATTTTTGAAATGTAAATCTTTGAAAACACCAAGTGACTCAGAGAGCTCTTGAAGTACTTGGCGATGATTTTGAAGTTCTTTATGAAACTTACAAAAGTCAGAACTCCCAAAGGAGGGACAGTAACATTTCAAATATATGTGGAAGTGGAGGAAATTACTTCAGTTGATTCTAAGTCTTTCCTCTCTTCTCTACTGCACCAATGTCCGTCTCAACACAAGCTACTCTACATGTTTGTGAAAATTGTTTGAATTTTCAAAATCTTTTGACAAAGTCATTTAACAGATGTCATGGACTTCTTAAACATGTCATCAAGGCTATTTGGTCTTTTCCTAAGCCTTGGTGCCCACCAAAGGTGACATGATGACACTGAGTAAAACAAATGAAAAGCTATTCTAAAGGCATGGTCTTACTAATCAAAAGATGATTCTGTAAAAATGCATTGTAACAATAAATATCTCTCCAAAAAGACTGAGTTACATATGTGGTTAAATAAACTACAATGAAACTATCCAGTCAAATTAACAAAGGATTTTAATGTCATATGAAAGTGACTGTATGATTGAGTACTATCAGAATCATATTAACTATTGAATAAATTTTATACAGAGGCTAAAGGAAATACATTGTCAAATATTAGTTTTGGCAATTCCAAAGGTATATAAAAACTAAAGTGGAAAATTTCATAACAAACAACAAAAATACATATACTTTTTTCTTTCTAATTAGCAGTATTGCCCTAACAATAGAAAATATATATGAAGATATTATGTTTGTTATTTATGAATTGTAAAATGCTGGGAACTGCATAAGTATGCAATCTTGGAGGCATGTTGAATAATCTGTCTCATTCACACAAGTAAGTTCTATCAAACCCCATGACAGAATGAAGTAATATATGGTGTGAATTCCAGGAGAGTGATAGTATGTTTAAAATTAAAGGAGCCCACCATAGAGAGCCTCTGAAAGACTCTACCTAGCAGTGTATCAAAGCAGATATTAAGACTCATAACCAAACCTTTCATATGATTTATGAAAGAAGGGGGAATTAGTAATACCTGGAGAGGACAGGAGCTCCACAAGGACCAAATATATAAGGGCATAAGGGTCTTTCATGAGACTGTTTCTCCAACCAAGGACCATGTATGGAAATAACCTAGAACCCTTGCTCGGATATAGACCATGGTAGCTCAGTATCCAAGTGAGTTACCCTAGTAAGGAGAACAGGGATTATTTCTGACATGAACTCAATGGCTGGCTATTTCCCCCCCACACATCCCCCCAGAGGGAGGAGCAGCCTTGCTAGGCCCCAGAAGAGGCTATTGAAGCCACTCCTGAAGAGACCTGATAAGCTAGGGTCAGGTGGAAGTGGAGGAGGTTCTCCACTATCAGTGGACTTGAAAAGTGACAGGGAAAAGATAAGGGAGGGATGGTGAGATTGGGAGGGAATGAGGAAGGGGGCTATGGCTGGGATAAAAAGTAAATAACCTGTGATTAATAAGAAATTAAAAAAAACTATTATAAAAAATAAAAAGAAGAGACTTTGAGCTTTAAAACAGGGAAACAGGTTTGAGACTGTTACAGACTATGGGGATATCTGAAGTTGGACTGAATGCATTTTTGCATTTTGGCATAGCTAGAAGCCTATGGTGGTCACGGAGTGGAATGTGGTGGTTTGAGCAAAAATGGCACCCATAAGGAGAAACACTACTAGGAGGTGTGGCCTTGTTGGAGTAGGTATGGCCTTGTTAGAGGAAGTGTCTCACTGGGTTTGGGGTTTCAGATTTCAAATGCTTAAGGCAGTCCTATTGCTTCCTTCTCATTCTGTTCCCTGGTGATCCAGATGTATAACCCTTGGTTTCTTCACCAGAACCGCGTCTGCTGGCATACTGCCATGCTTCCTAACATGACTATAATGGACTAATCTTCTGGAACTATCACCTATTCTCAATTAAATGTTTCTGACATGAGCTTAAGGAGGGGCTCTTTGACTCCCCTCCTCCCCTGAGGGAGGAGCAGCCTTGCTAGGCCAAGAGGAGGACATTGCAGCCAGTCCTGAAGATATGTGATAATCTAGGATCAGATGGAAGGGGATGAGAACCTCCCCATCAGTGGATTTGGAAAGGGGCAGGGAGGAGATGAGGGAGAGAGGGTGGGATTGGGAGGGAATGTAGGAGGGGGCTATGGCTGGGATACAAAGTAAATAACCTGTGGATAATATAAAAAAATAAGGGGGGGGGGCCAAGATGGTGGCACTGGGAGAACACCTTGTCTGAGAAGCTGAACAACACATTCGGTGCAGCGACCAGGAGACTGAACTCTGGGCCCTAAAACAACAGCAATCGATCCTATTTCCCAGGTGAGGGGAGGCTCCCACGGCGTGGGAATCAGCCGGGTCCACTCTCGGCTGCCCAGCCAGAACCCGAAAGAGAACCCGGCTAACACGGGCTTTGGGTCTCCGGGCTGGTGCCGCAAGCCTGCTTGTCACAATCAATTTCCCAGGCTGATTGGTGGGCACAAGGGGGCCTAAGGCGGGGAGTCCCAGTCGCAAAAAAAACCCCACAGGAAAGGAAAGTTGCCAGACTGCTCACTGGTCACCCAGTCTTTCCCTGGAAGGTCTCTCCGACCACAGCGGGTACCTGCCACCATAACAACTGAGCTCCTGCCATGGGCGGATAGCAACTGCATGCCCAGCTCAAAATCCCTACTCCCTCTTCGGAGGAGGCAGGAGGTGTCCAACAGAATCTGCCACAGAACACATTGTCTGTACCACAACCCGAGATCGGGGCTGAGAAAACCCAATCCTTTCGGGCACTCCCCCAAACGCCGCCATCACCCTGCCACAGCAGAGCAGAAGGATAAAGAGGCACAAAGCGGCTTCACAGTGCCGGAACTCCAGTGCTGCCGGCCGCTACCAGCAAACAAACTACAGCTCGGGATCTGGGACTATGGTCATTCTACACGTCCTGAGATTGTCCTGGGTCCAGCGAAATAAGGTCTAGCAGCAAGTTCGATCCCCGGCGCCCCCTCCCCCCGACCCCTGGCAGAAAAACGCTGCCTGCTCAGGGCTCAGGTTCCAACTGAGAAGCCCCAACCCCTGCTGGCACTCCCCTGAGAGCACCTATATAAGCTTGCCCTAGCAGAGGAGAAGGTCAGAGGGGAAGGACAGAGAGGCAGCCTGCCAAGGACACAGCACCCTCTCTCCAGCGGCCCCTAGCAGAGAAACCCAAGCTCTGGATCTGAGGACACTCAAGCCTACCCGGTACTCTCTTGGGATCAGCAAACATAGATTCTAACCCTAGGCTGCTTCTGGCAGAGAGATCTGGGCCCGGGATCTGGGATTGAGTACACTCACCCTAACTCTTTCCCGAGCCACCCAGGGACCAGTCAACATAACCCCTCTGGGCAGAGGGAAAGGACAAAGAGGCAGCACACAGGAAAGGTGGACACCGAGTCCTGCGGCCAGAGTGTCACAGAGCTGACTGTTAGCCTACCCGTGCACTTCCGCAGCAGGACCAAAACTGAGAGTAGTGAGCAAGGGGAACCCCTGTGCATTACAACTGGTCCTGCAAGAGAGTGAGTGAGCCTTCTAGGGAGACATTGCCCCAGACCCAGGGCCTCTCCACAGAAGCAACCAGACGAGATTCCTGCCACCCACACTCCTGGTGTGGGCATTAGAGGGATTCTTGGGATAGAGACCCCAACATTGAAGCCTCTCGCTTGCGGGTCCACCAGGGTAATCTAGGCAAACAATCTCTGGATCTCAGTCAGAACTGCATAATAATGGCTTGCAGGCCACTGCAATAGTCAGAGAATCCGCGCATGCACACTGCGCCCAATAAAAACACACAGGAATAGCGACAGTGTCACATTCTTTACTTAGGCAAAACTGAAAACACAGTGCACACTCCCAAAGCAGTGAACCTCTCTCATCTTCCTGAAAAAACAGTCCAGAAAACAAAAAGAGAGGATCATAGCCCAAACTACAATCTCGAGGAAAAACCAGTGAGGATTATAAATAACCAGATGGCTAGAGGCAGACATAAGAACACTTACAACAAAAATCAGGACATAATGACCTCACCAGCAACCCCACAAAACAATGGACACTTCAATTCACTAGATATACAAAAAAACGACCTCAAAACTATGTTTCTCCAGCTATTAGAGACCCATAGAGATGAAATGAACAAAGCCCTCAGAGAAATAAACAAAGAAATTGAAACTAACCAAGAGGAAACAAATTGTGCTCTCAGAGAAATGACCAAGAAAATTGAGGCAAACAGAGAAAAAATGCACAAAGCTCTCAAAGAAATGTCCACACAAATGAAGGCAAATAAAGAAGAAATAAACAAAGCTCTCATAGAAATACAGGCAATTATACCAAAAGAAGTAGAGGCACAATTAGTGATACATAGAGAGGAAACAGACAAAAAAATAGAAGCTATCATTGAAAAGCAGGAGTCCACATTCAAACAGATGAAGGAAATGGTGCAAGACATGAAAACAGAATTAGAATCAATAAAGAAAACACAAATAGAGAAAAACCAGGAGCTGGAGAACATAGAGAAAATATCAGGCACTACAAAGGTAAGCATCACCAACAGAATACAAGAGATGGAAGAAAGAATCTCAGGAGCCGAAGATACACTTGCAGAAATTGACACGTCTCTCAAAGACAAAATAAAATCAGAAAATTTCCAAACACAAAACTTCCAAGAAATCAAGGACACCATGAAAAGACAAAACCTAAGAATAATAGGAGTAGAAGAAAAAGAAGACATCAGGCTCAAAGGTCCGGAAAATATTTTCAAGAAAATTATAGAAGAAAACTTTCCCAACTTAAAGAAGGAGATGGCCATAAACATACAAGAGGCCTACAGAACACCAAGTAGACTAGACCAGAAAAGAAATTCTTCATGTCACATCATAGTCAAAACGCTGAACCTACAAAACAAAGAAAAAATTCTAAAAGCAGCTTGGGAAAAAGGCCAAGTAACATATGAAGGTAGACCTATCAGAATCACACCAGATTTCTCAACAGAAACTATGAAAGCCAGAAGGGCATGGACAGAAATCATACAGTCCTTAAGGTACCACAGATACCAACACAGACTACTTTACCCAGCAAAACTTTCAATCAACATAGACGGAGAATTCAAGATATTCCAAGACAAAACCAAATTTAAACAATATCTACATAGTAACCCAGCTCTACAGGAGTTACTAGAAGAGAAACTCCAAACCAAAGAAAACAACTACATCGAAGGAAACAGAGGAAATAGATAACTACACAACAAAAGAAAACAAGAAATGAAACTCAGTGACACCACCAACCCCACATCTAAAGTAAGTAACAATTGTTGGTCACTAGTTTCTATCAACATGAATGGACTCAACTCCCCAATAATAAGACACAGACCAACAGAATGGTTACAGAAACAGGATCCAACATTCTGTTGCATCCAAGAAACACACCTATGCAACAAAGATAAACACTACCTCAGAGTAAAGGGCTGGAAAAATGTCTTTCAAGCAAATGGTTCCAGAAAACAAGCGGGAGTAGCCATCCTAATATCTAATAAAATAGATTTTCAACCCAAGTTAATCAAAAAAGATAAGGACGGCCACTATATTCTCATCAAAGGAAAAATCCACCAAGAGGACATCACAATTTTGAATATCTATGCCCCAAATACAAGAGCACCTACATTAGTAAATGAAACAATATTAAAGCTTAAATCACACATTGATCCTAAAACCCTAATAGTGGGAGACTTCAACACTCCACTCTCACCAAGGGACAGATCAACTAGACAGAAAACAAATAGGGAAATAAAAACACTTACAGAGACGCTAAATCAAATGGACCTAATAGACGTCTACAGATCTTTTCATCCAAACTCAAAAGCGTATACCTTCTTTTCAGCACCGCATGGAACCTTCTCAAAAATAGACCATATAGTTGGTCATAAAGAAAGCCTCAACAGATACAAAAAGATTGAAATAATCCCTTGTATCCTATCTGACCACCATGGACTTAAGCTGGACCTCAACAACAACAAAAATAACAAACAGCCTACACGCACATGGAAACTGATCAACCTGTTACTCAACGACAGCTGGGTTAAGGAAGAAATAAAGAAAGAAATTAAAGTCTTCCTAGAATTCAATGAAAATGAAGGCACAACATACCCATATTTATGGGACACATTGAAAGCAGTGCTCAGGGGAAAATTTATAGCACTAAGTGCCTGCAAGAACAAATTCGTAACATCACATACAAACAACTTAATGGCCCAACTGAAAACCCTAGAAAAAAAAAAGAAGCAGATACACCCAAGAGGAGCAGAAGGCTGGAAATAATCAAACTCCGGGCTGAAATCAATCAATTAGAAACAAAACTATTCAAAGAATCAATGAAAGAAAAAGCTGGTTCTTTGAGAAAATCAACAAGATAGACAAACCCTTAGCCAAACTAACTAAAAAGCAGAGAGAATCTATCCAAATCAACAAAATCAGAGATGAAAAGGGTGACATAACTACAGACACAGAGGAAATTCAAACCATCATTAGGTCATACTACAAAAGCCTATATGCCACAATATTTGAAAATCTAAATGAAATTGTCAATTTTCTTGATAGATTCCATCTTCCAACATTAAGTCAAGATCAGGTAGAAAGACTGAACAGCCCTATATCCCCCAGGGCAATTGAAGCAGTCATTCACAGTCTCCCCTCCAAAAAAAGCCCTGGGCCAGATGGTTTCAGCACGGAATTCTACCAGAACTTCAAAGAAGTGCTCACACCAATTCTCCTCAAACTATTCCACAAAATAGAAACAGAAGGTACATTACCAAACTCATTCTATGAAGCAACAGTCACCCTGATACCTAAACCACACAAAGACCTATCAAAAAAGAGATCTTCAGACCTATCTCTCTTATGAACATTGATGCAAAAATACTCAATAAAATACTTGCAAACCGAATCCAAGAACACATCCAAGATATCATCCACCACGACCAAGTAGGCTTCATCCCAGGCATGGAAGGGTGGTTCAACATACGGAAATCCATCAATGTAATCCACCACATAAACAAACTGAAGGAGAAAAACCACATGATCATCTCCTTAGATGCTGAAAAAGCATTTGACAAAGTCCAACACCCATTCATGTTTAAAGTCTTGGAGAGATCAGGAATACAAGGCACATATCTAAACATAGTAAAGGTAATATATAGCAAGCCTATAGCCAACATCAAACTCAATGGAGAGAAACTTAAATCAATCCCACTGAAATCAGGGACAAGACAAGGCTGCCCACTCTCTCCCTACCTCTTCAACATAGTACTTGAAGTCCTAGCCAGAGCAATAAGACAACTAAAGGATATCAAGGGGATACAAATCAGAAAGGAAGAGGTCAAAGTGTCACTATTCGCAGATGATACGATAGTATATATGAGCGACCCCAAGAATTCAACCAGAGAACTCCTCCAGTTGATAAACACCTTCAACAAAGTGGCAGGATACAAAATCAACTCAAAAAAATCAGAAGCCCTCCTGTATACCAAAGGTAAAATGGCCGAGAAAGAAATTAGGGAAACAACACCCTTCACAATAGCCACTAACCACATAAAGTACCTTGGGGTGACACCAAGCAAGTGAAAAACCTATTTGAGAAAAACTTCAAGTCTCTGAAGAAAGAAATTGAAGGAGATCTCAGAAGATGGAAAGATCTCCCGTGCTCATGGATTGGTAGGATTAACATTGTGAAAATGGCCATCCTGCCAAAAGCAATCTATAGATTCAATGCTATTCCCATCAAAATACCAACTCAATTCTTTACAGACCTTGAAAAAAAGATTCTCAGCTTCATTTGGAGAAACAAAAAACCCAGAATCTCCAAAACAATCCTGTACAACAACAGATCATCTGGAGGTATTTCCATCCCCGATCTCAATTTGTACTACAGAGCAATAGTTATAAAAACTGCATGGTATTGGCATAAAAAGAGAAAGGAGGATCAATGGAACCGCATAGAAGACCCAGAAATAAACCCCCACACCTATGAATACTCGATTTTTGACAAAGAAGCCAAAACCATTCAATGGAAAAAAGACAGCATCTTTAACAAATGGTGCTGGTCCAACCGGATGTCCACGTGCAGAAAAAAGAAAATAGATCTATATTTATCACCCTGCACAAAACTAAAGTCCAAGTGGATCAAAGACCTCAACATAAAACCAGATACTCTAAATCTTTTAGAAGAAAAAGTGGGGAAGAGCCTAGAACTCATTGGCACAGGAGACAACTTCCTGAACAGAACACCAACAGCACAGGCTCTAAGAGCAACAATCAATAAATGGGACCTCATGAAACTGAAAAGCTTATGTCAAGCAAAGGACACTGTCTTCAAAACAAAACGCCTACCTACAGATTGGGAAAGAATCTTCACTAACCCTTTATCTGACAGAGGACTAATATCGAGTATATACAAAGAACTAAAGAAGCTGAAAAGCAGCAAAACAAGTAATCAAATTAAAAAATGGGGAACAGAGCTAAACAGAGAATTCTCAACAAAGGAATATCGAATGGCAGAGAAACATTTAAAGAAATGCTCATCCTCATTAGCCATCAGGGAAATGCAAATCAAAACGACCCTGAGATATCACCTTACACCCATCAGAATGGCCAAAATGAAAAACTCAAGGGACAACACATGCTGGAGAGGTTGTGGAGAAAGGGGAACCCTCCTACACTGCTGGTGGGAATGTAAACTGGTACAACCACTCTGGGAATCTATCTGGCGCTTTCTAAGACAATTAGGGTTAGTGCTTCCTCAAGACCCAGCTATACCACTGCTAGGTATATACCCAAATTTTGTTCAAGTACACAAAAGAGATATATGCTCAACCATGTTTATAGCAGCTTTATTTGTAATAGCCAGAACCTGGAAACAACCCAGATGTCCATCATCGGAGGAATGGGTACAGAAATTGTGGTATTTTTACACAATGGAATACTACTCAGCAATCAAAAAGGAGGAAATCATGAAATTTGCAGGCAAATGGTGGGGTCTAGAAAAGATCATCCTGAGTGAAATATCCCAGAAGGAGAAAGACATACACGGTATATACTCACTTATATAGACCTCTAAGATATGATAAACATAATGAAATCTATACACCTAAAAAAGATAATCAAGAGAGCAGACATGGGGTAAGATCATCAATCCTCGTTTTGAAAGACAGATGGGATGCGCATTAAACATTGACAGGATTCTACTGAGCGCATTTGAAAAACTCTAACTAGCAGTGTTTTCAAAGCAAAGACTCATGACCAAACCTTTGGCAGAGTACAGGGAATCATAAGAAAGAAGGGGAGTTAGTCTGCTGAGGAAAGGGTAGGAGCTCCACAAGGACCAAACATATCTGGGCACAGGGTCCTTTCTGAGACTGACATGCAACCAAGGACCATGTATGAATGTAACCTAGATCCTCTGCTCAGATGTAGCCTGTAGTAGCTCAGTAACCAATTGGTTTCCCATAGTGAGGGGAACAAGGACTATTTCTAACAGGAACTCAATGACTGGCTCTTTGGCCTCCCCACCCCCCAAGGGAGGAGAAGTCCTGTTAGGCAACGGAGGAGAGCTTTGCAGCCAGTCCTGAAGATACCTGATAAAACAGGATCAGATGAATGGGGAGGAGGTCCCCCCTATCAGTGGACTTGGCAAGGGGCACGGTGGAGATGAGGGAGGAAAGGAGGGACTGGGAGGGAATGAGGGATCGGGACACGGCTGGGATACAGAGTTAATAAAATGTAACTGATAAGAAAAAAAATAAAATTAAAAAAAATCGAAAAAAAGAAAGTCTCTTATTAAAACCTAAAAAAATAAAAAATAAAAAAATAAAAAAAAATTATTAAAAAAATGATTTCCTTATAAAGAGGTGCTGTGATTATGGTATCCCTTCACTGCAATAGAAATCCCAACTAACACACTTGGGAAGGGCAGAATATTTTAAAACAAATACCTATTTCATTTTGAAAACCCCTCTTTTAGTATAGAAAAAACAATTCTAAAAATATGTATGTTTAAGAAACAGCAAAATTACCAGGAGTGGTGGCACATGAGAGTTGTCCCAGCACTCAGGGAGACAGAGGCAGTTGAATCACTGTGATTTAGAGGCCAGTCTGTTTTACAAAGTGAGTTCAGGACAGAGAAACTCTGTCTCAAAAAGCAAACCAATGAAAAGAAAGGAAATAAGGAAGAAAAGAAGGAACAGTAAAAGATTTAGCCTATGAGGAAGACTCATGATGAGATTCTCATCATTTCAGTTATCAATATGGAATAAGAGACAAAGATTTAAACTGTAGAGCAGGCAGCAAAAATCACAAGGAAACTAGAGTTAGAGGCTTCACTGTGAATTTATGATCTCTAAAATATGCTTACATGTGTTTTTCCCTTTCTCTTTATCCCAGTATTACACAGTATATATAGTATATATATTTCCCCCAATATTACACAGTAAAAAGGACAAGAGGCAAAGTTACTTTTGGGGAAAAAGAAATTGTGTCATTTAAGCCAACTTCTCATGAAAGAGTTAGGATATTTTTATCCCGAAATAGGTTCGGGATAAAGGGAGTTACAACATGAATTTTAAACATCTTATGATACCATAATGAAGAATTACAAAATAACTAATTTTCCTAGTCAGTGTGGTATACAAATATAATCACATTGCTCAGCAGACTAACAATAGAGAAACTCCAATTTCTAGGCCAACTTGGGGTACGTAACCTGTCCAGGAATCAATAAAGAACCTTATAATCAATGCTCTAAATAATAGGCACATAACTAAACATTTTTCTTCAAATTCTACTTGCAAAATCTGAAGTCATTTGAGCAGCAACATGATTGAGAGGCATATAGAACTACTGGTAGAATAAGAACCCACAAGTCCACAATCATAGCAAATAGCAAGTGAATAAATTCATATATGCATACATAAACAAATAGAGGAGTGTGGGAATATTTGACTACACAAAAATGATAAATGATTACTGTAAGAAAATACTGGAATTGGAAAATAATAATTTTGCAACTACAATGATCAAAGTCTGATGAGTCTCTAATCATCCATGGAAGGATATTTTCATGGCTGCATGTCTCTCCCTAGATTGCCTTATTAGTTTCAAGGGAGAGGAAAATTGTAGTAACACATTGGGAAAATTGTGCCTCAACTATCGAAACAAATGTAAACATTATGTTGCAAGATATTATGTCTTTGCAAAGGGTGAGAACTAGAATTTAGTTTTGAGGAAATTGCAGATATACCCCACATAAAGAACAGATCATACAAAGTGATGTATGTATATTAAGGTTCATAGCAATTTATTCCTAAGTTATTTCAGAACATTCATCAACAGTAATTACTGTTATAGCCATATACTGGTATATTGCCCCCCCCCAAAGCAAATAAACTACCTTCTACCAAAATAAGCAACTTGGATAAGTCTCAAAGGTATTTTGCTAGGGAAGGAGCTAGACATAAAATATCACATACTATATTCCCATTTATATGAAATTTTAGCAGAAGTAGTAGTTTGTGAAGGAGATAAGTAATGGTGTTGCTGGCTATAAATGTATGTAAAGAAACTATTTTGAAGTAACAAAAATGTTTCATATCATGAATGTCTGATGGTATATGAGTATGATTATTTGACAAAATGTATGGTGCATTTATATGAAATTATTTTGAAAAAAGTTTGTGTTGTTAAGTCACTGTGTTTTGTTCTCAAAGTAAAAGGGAAGATTTCTGAGAATCCTCTGATGAAAACATCCTTGAAGAGTTTCAGAGAACATTATCAAGATTCCTACTGAGCAGAGAGAGGGAAGCTGATACAGATAAGAAAGTCCAATGCCTTTCATATCTGCTGGCAAAGCCAGTCAGGACATATATAAAGGAGAAGCTCAGCTCAGCCCTGAGCCAAGGCCCATCCTGACAAGATGAATCCCACCAGCATCTTCTTCCTTATATTACTCCTTGTTCAGGTGACAGAAACAGCAGCAAGGAGACCCCGTGGTGAGTGGCAGTTTTGTTCTGTGCAAAAGGATTTGAGGACAACATTCTAAAGAGGGAGGGTCCACCTGGAGTCTGCAGAAAGCTGTCTCAGGGCTTCTACTCCTGATGGAAACTGAATCTCTGAGCCTTAACCATTAGCCTTGTGCAGAAATCTGTAGCGAAACAAGCAAACTTCGGGGGAATGTTGGACATCAGGTAACACAAACCTCCTCACTGTCTGTTGTGAAGGGCCATTTGACAAGCAGATCATTCTGATTTCTAGCTAGACTATAGGGTCAATGGCTTTATAGACAGCAGCAACAGGCTGTCTTGTAGCACAGGCTCTTGGCAGTGTCCAGATGCACAACCCTTCCAGAATACAGGGAAAGATGAACATGGAAAATGAGCCATGCTTTTCTCTCAACAGAAAAATTCTCACAAGATTCTGAAGACAGTTCTTCTAGTGCAGCCTCTGAAGTTACATCATCAGGGGAAAGCGGGGAATCAAGTTCTTCTCAGGACGACAACAGTCCAAGTGACAAACAAGGGGGTTCCTCCCTTAAAAAATCAAGCAGCATGTTCAAGGAGACAGTCTATGAGGAAAGAAAGAAAAAACAGAGTGGTGGTGATGGTGGTGATGGTGGTGATGGTGGTGATGGTGACGGGAAGAGTGATTCAGAACTAGAGTGGTCTTATCTAAGGAGAAAGGAAAAGCAACGGGTTGCACAAGAAGTAGCTAAATAATGTGGCTATGAACCAACTGACAAGTGGACAAAAATAATGGTAAGAATTTACACAGGTAGAGGGCATACCTACCCCAGTGTTTAGAAGTTGCGCATTTCCCGGACCATTTTGATTCTGAGCCCTACCCTGCACACCAGGGGAACTGAGGAGTATTGTCTTTGGGGAAGGGAGGGGAAGGAAGCTCTTGGCAGAGCAGAGAATGGTAACTGGTTGTGACCATGTTGATATTCCTACCCTTGGTGTGTTTTTAATCTATTTCCCTCATAGAAGCCAACAAGAAACAAATCTCACTATGTACCACATCTACAAGCATATTTATCAAGCTTGTTATGTCTTAGAATGTTGCTTAGCTTAATATTCCCTATTTTCAGTACATGGTAACTACCATCTACTCTCTGTTCCTATGAGCTTGTCCTTTTAGAAGTTCGTATATAAGTGAGATCATATACTATTTGTCTTTGTTGTAGGTATATTTCACTTACCATAGTATCTTCAGGTTATTACAAATTAAAAGTTCTCTTTCCTTTTTAGCTGAGACCTTGTTTTCATTTTTGTACTATCTCTCACTTGACAACTTGATACATTTTGTCTAAGGAGACACCTTAATTTTTAAAATAAGTATTTACATTTAAAATCATTTAATCCTTTTATTCAATACGTATTTTTTTCGGGGGAAAGTGATAATTTGCGTGTTTTTTTTTCAGATTCTCAGATTCATCATGATAAAATGCTGTGCTCAGAAAAATATTATTTCTTAGACTAATGCTCTTATTTTATTTTTATTATCTTCTGAGTTGCTTTAAACTTTCTTGATAGTTGTTTATGTATATAGTGAGGGTTATTTATCTAGCTTAGTTCAGAAGTTTGTGTTCCCATTGCTACTAAATATGCATAATATAGTAGTCTTTTAAATTGAGCGTCTTTCTTTCTTTCTTTCTTTCTTTCTTTCTTCATTTCTTTCTTTCTTTCTTTCTTTCTTTCTTTCTTTCTTTCTTTCTTT
>NW_026590571.1:171443-237818 GCF_907164565.1 Psammomys obesus | reverse complement strand
TTTCTTTCTTTCTTTCTTTCTTTCTTTCTTTCTTTCTTTCTTTCTTTTTTTTTTCCAAGAGAGGGTTTGTCTGTGTAGCCTTGGCTGTCCTGGACTACCTTTGTAGACCAGGCTGGCCTTGAACTCACAAAGATCCACCTGCCTCTGCCTCCCTGAGTGTTGGAATCACAGGCATGTGCCATCACAACAGCCTCTTCATTGACTATCCTAAAACATTGGCAATATATTTTCCAAAATAAAATAATCAGTATTGTGCCTTCCTTCTCCTACGCATTCCATATCATAAAGAACTGCAAGCCACTATAGTGGTTCTCAATCTATGTGTCATGACTTCTTTGTGGGTCACATATCAGATATCCTGCATATCAGATATTTACATTCCGATCCATTACAGTAGCAAAATTACCATCGTGAAGGAGTAAATCAAATAATTCTATGGTTGGGGATCATCACAACATGAGGAACTGTATTAAAGAGTTGCAGCATTAGGAAGGTTGAAAACCACTGTAAACTTCTATCAAAAATTGTACTTGAAAATCTTCAGTTCGGTGTCTTAAAGGTATCTTAAAGGCATATCTTACAGTATTTATTAAAGACACTTTCTGTAGTATTTTATCTGAATACTGAAAATATTGTAAGTTTGTTTTAAAGACAAAAAAGCCTCTTTTCCTAATGCTGAATCCTTTAGATATAGTTTCTCGTGTTGTGGTGACCCCCAACCACAAAATTCTTTCATTGCTATTTTATAGATGTAATTTTGATATTGTAATATAAATATGTTATATTCGGGATAGTTGATATGTGACCCAAAGGGAACATAACCCACAGGTTGAGCTGTCTTAGACATTGACTCTATAGACATCTTTTAATTTGCTTTTAGCAATTTTTTCTAAAAAAAATTACTTCAGTTTAGGATGCACACCCACATGTTTTTTTGGAACTCTCCACTCTCCACAAGCACACGCACACACACACACACACACACACACACACACACACACACACACACATATATATATAATATATATTCCATTGTTGAAGGAGTCAGGAAGAATATAGGTTAATTATTTATTATGCTTTCATAATACTCACTTATAAGACTCTAGAATCCCAATTGGACAATAAGAAATGAGTTAATAAGCATGACTCTTACACATTGTGAAAAATGTACACCCAACTGTGATGTTTGCCTTCAACAATTTACAAATGACTTAATCTGCCCAAGGGTGCTACTTTTTAATGGCAATATGGGGAAGACGTTGTTTAGATTAAGAAAACAGAAGCATCTGGTGCTATTATACATGCTTCTGATCAAGAGAAAATGAAAGAATATCCTATTGCCACAATGTACATAAAGCCTAGATTCAATCTTCCAAAACTTGGAATAAAAACTTTTGAAGGCTTTTATTTCCTCCTTATTGTAAAGTGATCCAATACTTTGGACACTGAATTTTATTTCACTCCTGGAGATTCCTGAGAATCATGGGAATTCTTGTGAGAGAATGTTAGAGAGATTAACAAACAGCATGGCAATGATTTTAAGATCTAAACAGCCATGGCTCTCTTACATTCTCTTTTAGTAAAACACACATGTCACATTTGGAACAGACCTTCTTTAGTAATGTGCTTGAGAATCAACATCAGCAGTTTCAGTGAATCTAATTTACCTGATTTTGATTAGAAATTCTTAACATTTCGAAAGTTTATGAGAAAAAAATAGAAAGAGGCAATCATCCAATCATCATATTTTACAGATAGAAAATAAAATTACTTAAATTAAGACCCAAGTCCACTATGTTGACTGCTTTTTATCACTTTTTCCTGGTGGTATTTCTCTCCCAGGTCACAGGGAAGGAAGACAAACTCATTCCTCATGTGAAAAGATGAGCTGGGGTGTCTGGGTAGGGAAGCCTCCCCTATTCTGAAGAATAGGGAAGAGAGGATGTGGGAGGGAGGGTGAAATTGGGAGGAGAAGAGGGAGGGTTTTATGACTGAGATGTATATTGAAATAATTAAAAAAAGAACCAAGTTCACTCTGTAACCTGACAATAGTTTTCTTACTGTGGCCCTTCAACCCATCTGAGCAAGAAAACAGATGCTTGTTAAGCACTGATGATTATAATCCAAAAAATCCACCAGAAACATTGCTGGTTTGTGAATTAGTTAAGAAATCTGTACACAGAAAAAGAGAATAAAAAAAAAAAGAAAGGACTGTACTTTAGCATTAGTTCTTGACAGAATTTAACATGTAACTGTAGATTGGCATTCTACACTCTGAATTTTAATGGAATAACAGATGTTGGCTGAATATTCCTTGGCCAGAAAGCTGACAGAAAAGGTTAATTCAGAGAAATAAGAATATAACTGAAAGCTGCCCCTTTTGTATTATCCAGTGTCTTTTATAGGGTTGACTGTTTCTGTGGTTATCTTTCCTATAGGTTTTAAGATAACTGCCAATAAACACAACCTATTAATATGCATATTGTTTTTTATTAGTAAAGCTGTTTTATTGTTTTTTCAGGTGATTTCTTATTCATAAAGTTATATTTTGAAGCTGATATTATTTTTCTCAATTCCTCATAGCAGAATATTTGATACCTTACGTTTTACACTAAAATTCTATAATCTCATTGTTACATGAAAATTCAAATATCATTTATTTATACTGTCTTCTAAAAATAGAAAAAAAATGTTTTATTATTTTGCTCTTCTCTTGCTAATTTATTTTTTATTACAATTTATTCACCCCCTCGCTCATCTTCACCCAGTCACCCCCACCCTTTCTCTTCTCCCTGTGTGCCCTTTCCCTAGTCTCCTGATAGGGAAAGACCTCCTACCTTTCTATCTAAACCTAGCCTGTCAGGTCTCATAAAGGCTGGCTGCATCCTCTTCATCTGTGGCCTGGCAAGGCCGCACCTCTCAGGGGGAGGTGATCAAAGAGCCGGTCACTGAGTTCACATCAGGGACAGCCCCCGTACCCTTTACTACGAAACTTGGAAACTGAGCAGCCAGTTGCAGTTGTGCATACTGGTAGGATTTGCTGAAGGAGGAAGAGGTTGGAGGATCACGAGTTTAAAGCCAGCCTTGGCTACATAGGTTTAGCCAAAAAACCTGGGGTCAGGTAGGCCTGCAGAGACTGATACTCCAACCAAGGATCAAGCATGGAGAGTACCTAGACCCCATGTTCAGAAGATGAATATTGGTTTTGCTTCAGTGAGTGAGAAAATAAAATCAGGTGTCTCTATGTGAATTTCCTATGGTTAGGGAACAGATTAAGAGAAAAGCAATCAGCAGTGTTTATTATGCTAATCAAATTTAGATGAAATAACTGGCTAAGGAATAATTAAAAAAATAAAAATTGACAGCCATACATGTGTAGTTGTATTGACTATTGTGGAAAAAAAAACATATGTGGGTATATTATAAAATGGAATTCAGGTATAACCAAAGTGTTCTCTTCAGATTCTTTGATGATGTAAAATATACAGGACAATATTAACTTATTGTATAGTTTTAAATTCAACTTTTATTTTTATTAATGTGAAAACAATTTTGTTAGCGACATTCTAATCACACACTCAGAGAGAGACAGAGACACAGTTTAAGAAGCTAAATATCCCCATATTAGGATGAACTTCGTGCTTTATGGATATTTTTCTATTCTTTCTTTCTTTTTTTTTTTTCAAGAAAGTGTTTCTCTGTGTAGCCTTGGCTATCCTGGACCCACTTTGTAGAACAAGCTGACCTAGAACTCAAAGCCATCTGCCTTCCCTTGCCTTCCTCTGCCTTCCCTAGTGCTACGATTACAGGCATGCACCACCACACCCTGCTGCTTTATGAATATTTTATGTAGAATCTAGAGGTTAAAATAAGTATGAATTTTGAATAGAGAAGTTAGATCCAAAGAACTTAGTAATTATGTCATTCTGATGATTTAGTGGCCAAGTATAACACTATATATAAATTATAAGAACCTTCTAATTTACTTTAAATGTGATGAAATTGATGTATTATTTACTATGTAAACAAGGCATCCACATTCAGAGATATATATGCCTGGTTGACACTTCATTTTTTTCAGAACTTTGAAACATTTTGTACAATATTAACTCTCATTTCATGTTCCACACTGATTTTTGTAGCACCGTTACTTTCTCAGATTTTATCATCATAAGAATGCAATATATTAAAAAGAAATGTATGCAAATTAATAATAAAATAGTGAACTATTTTTTTCCTAATAGTTTGTACTGTATCTGACCAATTGTTAATTGAATTTCGTTTGGAAATACAGAACAACTCTTAGTATCCTTTGGTATCTTCATACAAGGCTTAGGGGTTTCAGTTATATAAGGCAGATTTATAAGCTCATTATTTCTAAACCTAAATGGTGAGGATGTCCTTGTTAAACATCAATGTTTAACACAGGAAAAGAGCATAAACTTTCAAATAGTTTAAAATTTTAAATATTGATTTGTACATAAAAACATTCCTTTATACATTGCCTTAGTTTTTTTTAATTGAAAATAGATTCTTCTCTCATATAATACATCCCAACCACACTTACTCCTCTCTCCAGTCCTCCTAGCCTGCTATTTCCTCAAGATTAACTTACTTTTCAGAAAAGAGCAAGCCTCCAAAAGACAACAGTCAAACAGTACAAAACAAGATACAGTAGAGAGAGAGATAAAGACACATACAGAGAGACAGAGACAAAGAGAGAGATACACACACACACACAGAGAGAGAGAGAGAGAGAGAGAGAGAGAGAGAGAGAGAGAGCTCATATAGAGGCTGTACAAAGCAATGGAATAGGAGTAAACGGATTTTAAGAGCAGGCAATAGAGTCAGAGATACATCAGCTCCCACTGTTAGGAGTACCACAAAACATCAAGCCAGCAGCCATAACATATATGCAGAGGACCTGGTGCAGACCATTACAGGCCCCATATTTGAAACTTCAGTCCCTATGAGCCCATGTAAGCCCGGATTAGTTGATCCAATGGGCCGTGATCTTCTGGTTTCCACCATCCCTTCTTACTCCTAAGTCTTTCATCTCCCTCTTCCATGGTGTTCGCTGATCTCTGAGAAGAAAGATCCAATGGATTGACTGCAGTTAAGACTTTCTTTTAGTGTAATGTCTCACTATAGGTCTGTTCATCTGCTCCCATCTACTCTGTGATGATGACTAGGCAAGGCACTGATCTGTGAGTATAGCAGAATATTATTAGGGATTATTTCATTGACTACATTCTTTTTTTTTTGGCAGCTGTGTTATGTTCTATCCTAGGTCTTTGAGCAATCCTAGTTTGGTTTCTAGTCATCCAAGCAGTGTAGGACATGGGTTCTCTCTTGTGGAGTGAGTCTCAAGTTAAATCAGATATTGGTTGGCCATTCCCACATGTTCTTCTCCACCATATCCCCAGCATATCCTGCAGGCAGGACAGGGAGTGTGTGGAGAGTTTTGTAGCTGTGTTGGTGTCCAGGTTTCTTTTTCTTAGCCTGCAGAGTACCTTCTTACTAGATTAGGATGTAGAAGTGAAGTTTTCTAGCCCACACCAGTTCTACCTCTTTCATTTGAATGACCTGAGTAGAAGTTGTCGTCAGCAAGGGGTGCCCTGCTGTCAGTTATCACATGGTGACCTCCAGATCTAGCATCAGTATGGATTGTTTGGGAATCTCCACCAGACTTCCATGGTCAACAATTTAACTGATTATAACCTAGTCCCACCACTTGCCTGACTATCAAAGATGGCCAGTAATTCTTCATTACTAGGAGTCCTCATTAGGGTCACTCATATATTCTAGAAAGTTCTACTGCACAAGGTTTCCATACCACACCTTAAATACCTCCCAAATTCAACTGCCACTATCCACAATCTCTCCCACCGTTCTTCCATCCCCAACCTTATCACTTAAACTTCTGGCCCTATACCCTCAGTCTGGGAGATCAATGCCTCCCCTCCCCTCAAGAGCCCTCCTCTTTACCTGATCCACCTGAGTCTGTGGATTGTAGGTTTATTATCATTTACTTAATAGCTAATGTCTACTTATAAGTGAATACATACCTGTTTTGTTTTTCAGGATTTGAGTTACCTTATACAGGATGATTTTTGCTACTTCCATCTATTTGCCTGAAAATTTCATGCTGTCATATATTTAACTGCTGAGTAATAGTCCATTGTGAAAATGTACTACATTTTCTTTATTCATTCTCCAATTGAGAGATATCTAGATACTTTACATTTTCTGCATATTATAAATAAACAATAAAAATAGTTGAGTAAGTATCCTTGTTGTAAGATAGAGTGTCCTTCATGTATATTCCCAAGAGTGGTATAGTTGGGTCTTGAGGTAAATCAATTACCAGTTTTCTGAGGAACCTCCATATGGATAGCCATAGTGGTTGTACAAGTATGAACTCCCACCAGTAATGGAGCAGGGTTTCCTTGCTATACTTCCTCAGCAGCATGAGCTGCCACTTGTGTTATTGATCTTACCCATTCTGACAGATGCAAGATGAAATCTCAAAGTAGATTTGAGTACCATTTCCCTAATGGCTAAGGAAGCTAACATATAAGTGTTCCACCGCCATTTGTGATTTCTCTTTGATTATATCTGTACCTCATTTTAAATTAGATTATTTGTTATTTTTTTGTATCTAATTTCTTGGGGTTTAAAAAATACATTTTAGCTCTCCAAGATGGCTGTGACTAGTGCAGACTGTTTCTGAAAGGCCGAAGATCCTAAACTCCAAAGCTCGTAAGTGGATGGGTGGCTAAGCCAGAGCATTGACATTGAGGCTTCCTGGGCTAGAGGGGTAACCGGTGAGTGGGGATAAATTGGGTCAAGCCCCACCCCCACCCCGTGGATATCTCTGGGGTCTGAGTGTGGTAAACTATAACCTCCTGCTCTTTCCACTGTGCTTTCAACTGGCTCCTGAGGCAGCTGCAGCAGCAGCAGCAAGGAGTGCATAATCCTAGGCACTGGGCTTCCTTACTCTAAAGGCCAAACAGGGGACCCCAATTTGAGAATAGGAAACTGGGCTCTCTGATATTACTGCATATGCCTGCAAGTGGGTTTGTGGGCCTTCTGAGCTTTGCACACCCACCTGTGAGTGAGTGCACCCTGTCCCTCTGTGCTTCCAACACACACCTGTGAATGAGTACTCGCAGGCACTCTGCTCTGCTTTCCACACAGGACTGTGAGTGAGTGGTTCTGTCAGAGAGTGCTTACAGAGCCCCAGATTGGAGTCTCTCTACCCTGGCTTCTGGATATCTGATTCCTCCACCCCTACTGTGGGCAACATAGGGATCTCTGTGAGAGCTTTCTCAATATCAAAACCCCTATTCTGTGGGTTTCCAAGTGAAGTCCATCCAAACAATTCCAGGAAACAATTTATGGAGTGAAGAGGGTACCCCTCAGGCAGATCTGAGAGCTTTGAGCACAATACTGAGACAGGGCTGTGGACCACTGAGCACCTGCTCATGCACACTGCTCCCAAACAAACCTTGCCAGCTACACAACCTGCACTTAAGTTTCTCTCTTTCACTTCACCATTCCAGGCAGGTATAGTTCCATACACACTCCTGAGCTTGCGCAATTGCACCTGTGACCTTAAACCCTTTGTATCTGAAACAACACCCACTTTGAAACTTCTCTCATCTTCCTGAAGAATACGCCAGACTCCAGAAACAGAGGAACCAAGTTTGCAGTGCAGGCTAAAATAAATGAAATAATAAAATAATAAAAATAAAACAGCAAAGGCTACTGAACTTCAGATGGCTAGAGGCAGACATAAGAACACATTCAACAAAAATAAGGACATCTACTAATAAGTGAGGCTATACCATGTATGTCTTTCTGCTTCTAAGATCATACTAAAATCTGTAGGCCTAAAGAAGTTAAGCAAGAAGGAGGACCCAGAGTGAGATGCTCAATCCTCATTCAGAAAGGCAAATGGTATAGACATGAGAAGAAGTAAAAAACAGGGAAAAGGACAGAAGCCTACCAGAGAGTACCCCTGAAAGACTCTACCCAGATGCTGGGACTCATAGCCAAATTTTGGGGAGAATACAGGGAATTTTATGAAAGAACGGAGGAAATAGAAGGAATTGGAGGGGACAGATGCTCCACAAGGGCAAAAGTACCAAAAAATCTGAACCCAGGGGTCTTTTCTGAGACTGATACTCCAAGTCAGGACAATTAAAGTATATAACCTAGAACACCTGAACAGATGTAGCCCATGGCAGCTCAGTGTCCAAGTAGGTTACCTAGTAAGGGGAAGAGGAGTGTCTCTGATATGAACTCAGTGACTGATACTTTGATCACCTCCCGTTGAAGGGGGGGGCAGCCTTACCAGGCCACAGAGGAAGACAATGCAGCCAGTCCATATGAGACCTAATAAGCTAGGGTCAGATGTAAAGAGAGGAAGAACCTCACTAACAGTGGACTGCAGAAGGGGCATGGGATGAGAAGAGGAAGGGAGGACTTTATTGGGAGGAGGAGAGGAAGGGGGCTATGAGTGGGATACAAAGTGAATAAATTGTAATAAATAAAAAATTTAAAAAATCAGGACAAAAATGTCTTTACCTGCAACCCCCAAAATCAATGCATATTTTAATTCATAGGAAACACATGAAAATTATGTTAAAGCTGTGCTTACTGAGTTATTATTGGCACACAAAGAGGAAACAAACAAAACACTCAAAGAAATAAGGCAAATATAGCCACACAAACAAAGACACATAAAGAGAAAATGAATAAAATAAAATAAAAACAGATGGCATCATGGAAAGACAGGAATCCAAATTCAAACAGATAAAGGAAATGAATGTGCTAGACATGAAAACAGAATTAGAATCAATAAAGAAAACACAAACTGAGAAAATCTTGGAGCTGCAGAACTTAGAGAAATGATTAGGAACCACAAAGTTAAGCATCACCAACATGATACAAGAGATGGAAGAAACAATCTCAGGCAGTGAAAAAATAATTGTGAAAATTGATACATCTCTGAAAGAAAAAGAAAAAATGAAAAGTTCCAAACAAAAAACATCCAAGAAATCAAGTATGCCATGAAAAGACAAAACTTAAGAATAATATGAATACATGAAAAAGAAGTCTCCAAGGTCCAAAAAATATTTTCAAGAAAATCATAGAAGAAAATTTTTCCAACTTAAAGAAAGAGATGTCCAAGAGGCCTACAGAACACCTACACTAGACCAGAAAAAAAAAAAAAAAAACTGCTAGCATCACAAAACAGTCAAAACACTAAATCTACAGAACAAAGAAAAAAATATTAAAAGCAGCAAGGAAAAAAGCCCAAGTAACATATAAATATAGACTTATCATAACCACAGCATACTTCTCAACAGAAACTATGAAAGCCATAAGGTCCTGGGCAGATGTCATGAAAACTCTAAGAGAACAACGATGTCAAAACAGATTACTATACCAAGCAAAACTTTCAATCAACATAGAGAAAACAAAATGTTCCATGAAAAAATTAGAATTAAACAGTATCTACACAGCAACCCAGCCCAACAGAAGATACTTGAAGGAAAACTCCAATATATCAAAATCAACTACACCAAAGAAAACTCGGGACATAGATAATCTCACAACAAAAATAAAATAAAATAAAATAAAATAATAAATCAAGCATGGAAACACACTATTACAACCAACTCCACAATAAAAAGAACTAACATTCATTGATCACTATTATCTATCAACATCAATAGACTCAACTCTACAATAAAAAGACACAGACTAACAGAACAGTTGCAGAACAAGATCCAATATTCTGCGGCATCCAAGAAACACATGTCTGCAACAACGAAAGGCATTACCTCAGAGCAAATGGCTGGAAAATGTTTTACAAGCAAAAAGATCCAGAAAAGAAGCTGGAGTAGCTATCCTAATATCTAATAATATAGACACTCAACCAAAATTAATCAAAAAAGATAAGGCAGAGCTCTTCATTCTCATCAAAGGAAAATCTACCAAAGGGACATAAAAATCCTGAACATCTATGCCCCAAATACAAGACCACCTATATTCATAAATGAAACATTATTAAACCTCAAATTACACATCAATCCCAAACGCATTGTTAGTGGGACACTTCAAAACTTCACTCTCACCAAGGGCCATGTCATCTAGACAGAAGCTAAATAGGGAAATAATGACACTTACAGAGGTCTTAAATCAAACTGAACTGATAGATGTCTTCAGAACTTTTCACCCATACTCCAAAGAGTATACTTTCAATTCAATACCCCACAGAATCTTCTCTAAAATTGACCATATTGTCAAACACAAAGCAAATTTCAGCAGATACAAGAGGATTAAAATAATCCCTTGTATCCTATCAGACCACCATAGCCTAAACCTTGAACTCAACAACAGAAATAACAAAGAGCCTACACATGCATGGAAACTAAACAATTCTCTGCTCAACGACAGCTGGATCAGGGAAGAAATTAAAAAAAAAAAAGAACATAATATAGACGTCCTCAAATTCAATGAAAATGAAGGCACAATTTATCCAAATTCATGGTGCACAATGAAAACAGTGCTAAGAGGAAAATTCATAAGTGCCTTCTGAAAGAAGTTTGACACATCTCATGCAAGCAACTTAATGGCACACATAAAAGCACTAGGGAAACAGACACACCCAAGAGAAGTAGATGGTTGGAAATAAATATGTCTGAAATCAATCAATTAGAAACAAAGAAAACATTTCAAAAATCAATGAAATCAAGAGCTGGTTCTTTGTGAAAATCAACAAGACAGATAAACCCTTAACCAAACTAAATAAAAGGCAGAAAGAAACTAGCAAAATCAGAAATGAAAAGGAGGACATAACAACAGACACCGAGGAAATTCAAAGAATCATTTTGTGGCATATAGGCCACAATTTGAAAATCTAAATGTAGTGGACTTTTAAAATATGTATTCCATTTATTAAAGCTAAACCAAGATCAAGTAAATAGATTAAAGTGTCCTATACCCTCCAAGAAAATGGAAGCAGTCATCAAAAGTCTCCCTGCTGTGATATGATAGTATACATGAGTGACTTCAAAAATTTGACAATGGAAATGCTATAGCTAATATACACTATCAGCAAAGTGGCTGGATACAAAATAAACTAAAAAAAAAATCAGTAGCCCACTTGTATACAAAAGGAAAGAAATTAGTGAAACAACTTTCACAATAGCCACAAAGCACATATAGTACATTGGTTTAAATCTAACAAAGTAAGTCAAAGATTTGTATGAAAAAAAAAAAAACACAAACAAAAAAACCTTTCAATTCTCTGAAAAAAAAATCGAAAAAGATATCAGAACATGGAAAGATCTCCAACGCTATGGCTCAGCAGGATTAATGTATGAAAAATGGCCATCTTAACAAAAGCAATCTACAGATTCAATGTAATTCTCATCAAATTACCAACACAATTCTTGATAGAATCAGACAGAAAAATTCTCAATTTCACATGTAATAACAGGAAATGCAGAATAGCTAACACAATCCTCTATAATAAAAGATTTTATAAGTTATCACCATCCCTCATCGCAAGCAGTACTACAGAGCAATGGTAATAAGAACGACGCGAAACTGGCATAGAAACAGACAGGTGGATCAATGGAATTAAATTGATACCCAGAAATAAACCCACACACCAAAGGATAATTGATTTTTGACAAAGAAGCCAAAACCATACAATGGAAAAAAGACAGTATCTTCAATAAATGGTCCCAGTCTAACTGGATGTTTACATACAGAAAAATGCAAATAGGTCCATATTTATCACCCTGCAAAAAAAATCAAGTCCAATAGGATCAAATACTTCAGCATAAAACCAGAAACACTAAATCTGTTAGAAGGAAAATTTGGGAAGAGCCTTAAACTCACTGGACCAGGAAAAAACTTCCCGAAAAGAATACAAACAGCACAAGGTCTAAAAATCAACAATCAATAAATGGAGTCTTATGAAACTGATAAGCTTCTGTAAAGCAAAGGACACTGTCATCAGAACAAAATGACAGCCTACAGAATGGAAAAGTATCTTCACTAACCCTATATCTGATAGAGAGATAATATCCAGAATATATAAAGAATTTAAGAAGATAAACACCAACAAACCAAGTAATCCAATTGAAAAGTGGGGTACAGAGCTAAACAGAGAATTCTCAATAGAGGAATATCGAATGACAGGAAAACACTAAGAGAAATGTTCAATGTCCTTAGTCATCAGGGAGATGGAAATCAAAACAACCCTGAGATTTCACTTTACAGCCATCTGAATGGCTAAGATCAAAGACTCAAGTGAGAACATATGCTGGAGAAGATGTGGAGAAAGGGGAACCTTCTTCCAATGCTGTTGGGAATATAAACTTGTATAACCACCTTGTAAATCAATCTGGTGCTTTCTCAGAAAATTAGGAATAGTACTTCCTCAAGATCCACCTATACCACTCCTAGGCATATATCCAAAAGATGTTCAAGTATACAACAAGAACATTTGTTCAACCACGTTCATAACAGCTTTATTTGTAATAGCCAGAACCTGGATACAACCCAGATGTCCCTCAATGGAGGAATGGATACAGAAATTGTGATACATTCACAAAATGGATTACTACTCAGAAATTAAAAACAAGGAATTCATGTAATTTAGAGGAAAATGGTGGGAGCTCAAAAAGATTAACCTATGTGAGGTATCAGAGAATCAGAAAGACACAGATGGTATATACTCACTTATAAGTAGATTTTAGACATTTAATACAGGATAATCATTCTAAAATCTGTACACCTAAAGAAGCTAAGCAAGAAGGAGGACTCTGGGTAAGCTGAACAATCCTCATTCAGAAGGGCAAACTGGATGGGCATGGAAAGAGGGAGAAAACAGGGAACAGGACATCAGCCTACTACAGAGGTCATCTGAAAGACTCTACCCAGCAGAGTTTCTGTCCAGTCCAGTGAGAGTTCAACGGGTTCCTAAAGAGGGGCAAAAAGAATGGGGGCGACAAGAGACACAAAGAATGAGAGCAAGTCTATAGTCTGATCTCGCTCTCATTTATTTGAAAAATTTCACACAACTTTATAGGGAGAAGACAGGAAGGGAAAATGTGTCAGCAATATAGTTTACAAAACATAACAGGGTGATTAATGATGATGCAGAACACTGTAAGAATGTTTACTAAAAGAGATACTACAAGAATGTCAGCTAAGATATCTCAAAATGTGTAGCCTGACACAGAGATGTTTCATAGGTTCCGGAAACGTAAATCTCTCACCTACGACCTTGTTGCAGCTGTCTGTAACATTCCACTAGCTGGCCTTGGCTCCCAGCAGGTATCAAAGTTGATGCTGAGACTCATAGCCCAACTTTGGTTAGAGTTCAGGACATTTTATTAAATAAGAGGGAGAGAGAAAGACCTTGAGGGGAGAAGAGTTCCATAAGGAGAGCAACAGAATAAAAAAAAAATCTGGGCAAAGTGTTCCTTTCTGAGACTGATACTCCAACCAAGGACCACGTATGGAGATAACCTAGAACCTCTGCTCTGATATAGCTCATGGTAGCTCAGTCTCCATGTGGGTTCCCTAGTGAGTGGAACAGAGGCTGTCTCTGACATGAACTCAGTGGCTGGCTCTTTGATCACCTCCCATTGAGGGATGAACAGCTTTACCAGACCACAGAGGAAGACCATGCAGCCAGTCCTGATGAGACCTGATATGCTAAGATAAGATGGAAAGGGAGGAGAACCACCAGTATCAGTGGACTGGGGGATGGGCAAGGGAGGGTAGGATTGGGAGGGAATGAGAGAGAGGACTAGAGCTGGGACACAAAGTGAATAAATTGTAATTAATAAAATAATTTAATAAAAAAGAAATTAGAAGAAATGTTCAATGTATTTAGTTATCAGGGAGATGCAAATCAAAACAAACCTGACATTTCACCTTACACCCATCAGAATGGCTAAGATAAAAAACTCAATGACAACATATGCTGGAGAGGGTGTGGAGAAAAGGGAACCCTTTTCCATTGCTGGTGGGAATGTTAACTTGTATAATCATGTTGGAAATAAATCTGGTGCTTTCTCATAAAATTAGGAATAGTGCTACTTCAAGATCCAGCTGTACCACTCCTAGGCATCTATTCAAAATATGCTCAACTATACAGCAAGGACATTTGCTCAACCATGTTCATAGCAGCTTTCTTCGTAATAGCCAGAAGCTGGAAACAACCTAGATGTCCCTCAGTGTAGGAATGTATACAGAAAGTGTGGTACATTTGCACAATGGCATACTACTCAGAAATTAAACAAGGAAATCATGAAATTTGCATGCAAATGTTGTGAACTAGAAAAGATCATCTTGAGTTAGTTAACCCAGAAATAGAAAATACACATAGTAAATACTCCCTTAAAAGTGGCTATTAGACATATAATATAGGATAAACATACTAAGATCTATACTCCTAAAGAAGATAAACAACAATGAAGGTCCTAGGGAAGATGCTCAATCCTGATTCAGAAAAACAGACGTGATAAACATTGGATTCAGCAGAAGACAGGATCCTACCATAGATGGCATTTGAAAGACTCTACTGATCAACTTATACAAGCAGAGGCTGATACTCACAGCAAAACTTTGGGCAAAGTGCAGGGAATCTTATGAATGAGGAGGGCAGTATAGAAAGACCTGGAGGGGATAGCAGCTCCAAAAGGAGACCAAGAGAGCCAAAAAAACAAAACAAAACAAAACAAACAAACAAACAAACAAAAAAACCTGAGCCTTGGGGGCCTTCAAGAGACTGATACTCCAAACAAGGATAATGCATGGAGAGGATCTAAAAACCCTGCTCAGATGCAGTACATAGACTCATTCTCCATGTGGGTGCCCTACTAAGGGAAGCAGGGCCTTTCTCTGGCATGAATTCTGTGTCAGGCTCTCTGATCATCTCCCCCTGTGGGTTGCAGCCTTGCCAGGCCATAGATTAAGACAATGAAACCAGTCCTGATGAGACCTGATAGGCTAGGGCCAATTACTTGTTAAGGAGGCCCTCCCCTATCAGTGAACTAGGGGAGGTTCATATGGGGAGAAGCAGGAGGGATGGTGGGTTTGGGAGGACATGAGGGAGGGGGCCACAACTGGGATATAATTTGAATAAATTTTAAAAAATGATAATAAAAAATATATATTTTGACAATAGCTCTATTGGGTGTGGAGTTGGTCAAAATATTTTCTACTCCATAGGCTGTTTCTTTGTTCAATTGATAGACTCTTTGCTTTACAAAAGCCCTTCAGTTTCATGAGGTCTCATTTATGAATTATTGGTTTTCTATGCCTGCTCTGTGTGCTGTTCAGAAAGATATTTTGCATAGTAAAGAATTCCAGGCTACTCATCACTTTCTCTTCTATGAGGGTCAGTGTGTCTGATTTTATGTTGAGGTCTTCGAAACACTTGGACTTGAGTTTTGTGCAGGGTGATAAATGTGGACCTGTTTGCATTCTTCTCCATGCAGACATCATGTTTGGGCAGCTTCAGTCGTTGTACTTTCTTTTATTTCCACTTTTTATTTCTGGCTCTTTATTAAAACTCAGGTGTCCATACGTGTATGAAGTTATATGTTGGTATTCAGTTTGTTTCCAGTGAATATGTCTGGTTTTATGCACATACGATGCAGTTTTTATTACTATGGCTCTGTAGTACAACTTAAAATCAGTAATGGTGATACCTCTATCAGTTTTTTTTTTTTTTTGTTACTCATGATATAGAGCTTCAATGAACACAGTTGTGCAAATGTCCTTGTTGTGTGGTAGAGCATCTTTTGTGTGTATACCCAGGAGTGGTAAACCTGTGTGTTGAGGTAGCATTAGTTCCACTTTTCTGAGAAACCACAAGATTGATTTCCAAAGTGGTTGAACATGTTTGTGCTCTCAGAAGCAATGGAGGAGTGTTCTCCTTTATCCACAAACTCACCAGCATGTGCTGTCACTTGAGTTTTTGATCTTAGTCATTCTGATAGATGTAAGACTGAATCTCAGAGTCATTTTGATTTTCATTTCCTGGATGACCAAGGACATTGCCATTCAATATTCCTCTGCTGAAAATTTCCTGTTTAGTTTGGTACCCCATTTTTAATTGGATTATTGGGTTTGTTAGAGCTCATTTATTGAGTTCTTTATGTATTTTGGATCTTAGGCCTCTGTCAGATACAGGGTTGGTAAAGATCTTTTTCCAATCATTTTGTTCTATTGACCATGTCTTTTGCCTTACAGAAGCTTTTTAGTTTCATGAGGTCCCATTTATTATTATTATTTTTTCATCTTAGGCCTGAGCTGCTGGTGTTCTATTCAGGAAGTTGTCTACTGATACCTATTTTCTCTTCTAATAGATGTAGTCTGTCAAGATTTATGTTGAGGTATTTGATCCACTTGAATTTGTATTTTGTTCAGGGTGACAAATATGGATGCATTTGCATTTTTCTACACACGGACATCCAATTACACCAGAACCATTTGTTGAAGATGCTGGCTTTTTTCTGTTGTATGGTTTTGGCTTCTTTGTAAAAAATAAAGTGTCAGTAGGTGAAGGATTTATTTCTGGGAGCTCGATTCCATTCCATTGATTGACAAGTTTATTTCTATGCCAGTACCATGCAGTTTTTACTATTGTTCTGTAGTACAGCTTGAAGTCAGGAATGGAGATACCTCCAGAAGTTCTTTTATTGTATAGGATTGTTTTTGCTATTATGGGTTTTTGTTTTGTTTTGTTTTTCTGAATGATTTTGAGAATTGTTCTTTTAAGGTCTATAAAAATTGTGTTGGTATTTTCTCTAGATTGCTTTTAGTAAGATGGTCATTTTTACTATATTAATTCTAGTGATCCATAAGCATTGGAGATCTTTCCATCTTCTGATATCTTTTTCACTTTCTTTTTACAGAGACTTGAAGTTCTTGTCATACAGGTTTTTCATGTACTTGATTAGATATACAACAAAATACTTTATATTATTTGTGGCTATTGTGAATGGTGTGGTTTCCCTAATTTTTTCTCAGCCCATTTGCGGTTTATGTATAAGAATGCTACTGATTTTTTAATTAATTTTATATCCAGCCACTTTGCTGAAATTGTTTATCAGCTGTAGGAGTTATCTGGAGAAATTTTGGGGGTTGCTTATGTACACTATCGTATTATCTACAAATAGGGGTACTTTGTCTTTTTTTCTTTCCAATTTGTATTCCCTTGATCTCATTTAGTAGTCTTATTGCTCTGGCTAGAACTTCCAGAACTATGTTAACAAGATGGAGAGAGTGGACAACCTTACCTTGTCTCTGAATTTAGTGGAATGCTTTGAGTTTCTATTTAATTTTATGTTGGCTATTGGCTTGTTTTATATTGTTTTTACTATGTTTAGGTATTGGCCTTGTATCCCAGATCTCTCCAAGCCTTTTATCATGAAAAGATGTTGGATTTTTGTCAGAGGCCTTTCAGCACCTAATGAGATGATCATGTTTTGTTTTACTTTCAGTTTGTTTATATGGTGGATTAGGTTGATGGATTTTCGTAAATAGACTACACTTACAGGCCTGGGATGAAGCTTACTTGATCATGGTGGATGATAATTTTTATATGTTCTTGGATTTGGTTTGCAAGTAGTTTATTGAGTATTTTTGCAACAATGTTCATAAGGGAATTTAGTCTGAAATTCTATATTTGGGTCTTTGTGTGGTTTAGGTATCAATGTGACTGTGGCCTCATAGAATGATTTTTGGCATTTTTTTCTGTCTATTTGAGGAGTATTGGGATTAGATTTTCTTTGAATGTCTAGTACAATTCTGCACTAATTTTTGGTTGTTGTTGTTTTGATTTGATGGGAGAGTTTTAATGACTGCTTCTATATCTTTAGGTATGATAGGAGTATTTAACTTATTTACTTGATCTTGATTTAACTTTACTAATTAGAATCTATCATGAAAACTGTCCATTTCATTTATATTATTCAATTTGGTGGAGTGCAGGATTTTGTATAATCCTTTGGATTTCCTTAGTGTCCATTGTTATATCCCCCTTTTCATTTCTGATATTGTTCATTTGGCTGCTATCTATCTGACTTTTAGTTAGTTTGGCTCAGGTCTTGTTTATCATGTTGATTTTATCAAAGAACTAGCTCTTGATTATGTTAATCCTTTGTATTGTTCATTTTGTTTCTAATTTATTGATTTAATCCCTGAGTTTGATTATTCTCTGCATTCTACAACTTTTTTGTGTGTTTGTTTCCCCCCCTTTTTTTTTTTTTTTTGAAAGAGCTTTCAGGTAAGCTGTTAAATTGTTAGTATGAGCTTTCTCTAGTTCCTTTATGAAGGCATTTAATGATATGTATTTTCCTCTTAGCATTGCTTTCATTGTGTCCCAGGACTTCGGGTATATTGTGCTTTCATTTTCATTAATTCTAGAGAGACTTTAATTTCTTTACTTCTTCCCTGATCCAGTGATCATTGAGTAGCGAGTTGTTCAGTTTCCATGAATTTGTAGGTTTTCTAGTTTCTTTTGTTGTTGAAATCTAGAATTAATCCATGGTGGTCTGATAAGATACAAGGGGTTATGTCTATCTCCTTGTATCTGTTGGGGCTTATTTTGTGACCAAGTATATGGCCTATTTTGGGGAAGGTACAAAGAAGAATGTATGTTCTTTTGTATTTGGGTGCAATGTTCTGTAGATATGTTAGGTCCATTCAATTCAAGACATCTCTTAGTTTCATTATTTCTCTGTTTAGTTTCTGGCTCAATTATCTGTGCATTAATTACAGTGGGGTATTGAAGTCTCTCACTATTAAGAGGTAGTTTAGGTTTTAGTAGTGTTTGTTTTATGAATGTGGGGGCCTTTGCATTTGGGCCATAGATATTCAGAACTGAGATGCCACTTTGCTGGATTTTTTTTCTCTGATGAGTATGAAATATCCTTCCCTATCTCTTTTGATTAACTTTGGTAAATTCTATTTTATTAGATAATAAAATGGCTACTCCACCTTGCTTCTTGGGGTCCTTGTATTGGAAATATTTCCAGCCCTTTACTCTTAGGTAATATCTATCTTTATTTTGGAAGTGTGTTTCTTGTATGCAGCAGATTAAAAGATTATGTTTTCAGATCTGTTCTGTTAGCCTGTGTCTTTTATTGGAGGATTGAGTCAATTGATGTTGAGTGATGTTAACGAACAAAGATTGTTAATTCCTTTTGTTTTGATGTTGTTGGTGTCTATGTGTGTGCGGATTATCTATTTTCTATGTTTTCTTGGGTGTAATTGATTTCATTATATTGGAGTTTTCCTTCTAGTATCTTCTATAGGGCTGGATTGTGGATATATATATTGTTGAAATTTGTTTGTTTGTTTTTTCTTGTAATATCTTACTTTCTCCATCTACGGTGAGTAAAAGTTTTTCTGGGTATAGTAATTGGAGCTGACGTCTGTTGTCTCTTAGTGTCTGTAAGATATCTGCTGAGACCCTTAATTCTTTAAGACTCTCTGTTGAGAAGTCAGGTATAATTCTGAAATGTCTACCTCTATATGTGACTTGACCTTTCACCTTGCAGGTTTTAATATTGTTTCTTTGTTCTGTACATTTAGTGTTTTGATTATTATGTGGCAGTAAGATTTTCTTTTCTCGTCCAGTCTATTTAGTTCTCTTTAAGCTTCTTGTATGTTTATAAGTGTCTCTTTCACTAGGTTGGGGAAGTTTTCTTCTATGATTTGGTTGAAAATATTTTCTGGGCCTTGAGGACTTGAGGACTTGAGGACTTGGAGTATTCCCTTCCTTCTATTCCTATTATTCTTAAGTTGGGCTTTTTATAGTGTGCCAGATTTCTTGGATATTTTGTTTCAGGAACTTTTTAGATTTAATATTTTCTTTGACTGATGTATTGATATCTTCAGTTGTATCTTCAGGAATTTTCAGGTCTCAAATAGTTTTATTCATTTCCTACTCCCATTTGACTATATCTTTCTACATTTCTTAAAAGATTTATTCAATTTCTTCACCTATTTGATTATATTTTCATGTAGATCTTTAAAGGATTTTTTTTTCATCTTTCAAGGCTTCTATCATTTTAGTAACATCAGTTTTGACATCGTTTTCTTGCTGTTTATGTGTATTAGGGTACCCAGAGTTTGTTGAACTAAGATGGCTCTGTTCTGATGGTGCTATGTAAATCTGTGTTTTGTTGCTTATGCTCTGAAGCTGATATCTAGAATATTTTTTTCTTGGTATTAGCAAATCTTGTGGTACCTGATGGCAGTTGGCTTTTTACATTATACATATAGCTGATTGTCTCAAATGTTAGCAGTCCTCTGGATTTTATGGGTAGTAGTAGGCCTCTGGGGATATGGGGATACAGGGAGAACTTGTTAATCTCTAATGGCTAATGGTCTCTGGTCTTGCAGGTAGAGAAGGGGATAAGGAAAGGGGGCATGCTGGATGCTGTTGATCTATGATGGCTGCTGGGTTCTGCTACTTCCTAATGGTTGCTGCTGTTTCCTGATGACTATAGTTCCTGATGGTTGATGGTCTCTAAGATATAGGTGGAGATGTGGTGAAGGAAATGGAGCAAGCACCAAAGAAGAACCTTGGAGCCTGATTGGGATTTGGACACTGATGGTCCAGAATCGACAGCACCTCTGTGGCTGTACTATACCATACCAGGAGTTGAGGGAGGGTTCTAACCTGCTGTTCCCAAGTGGTTTCAGAGCTCCAAGAATGGAGGTAGAGATGTGGCTGAGAGATAGTGTGCCTCAAAGAAGGACCTTGGAGCAAACAGGGGAGATTGGAAGCTGATGACTGGACACATAGTGCCTCTGCACCTGGGCTCTAAGAGAACAGAATATGGGGTAGGGTACCCACCCGTGGTTCCCAGGTGGCTACTAGTCACGGAGAATGGAGATATGGCCAAGAAAATGCACCTTGCCTTGAAGATGGACCATGGAACTATCCAGCAGGATTGGGGCTTGATGGCCAGAGGTGCAGAGCACCCCTGCAGCTGGGTTTCAGCAGGCCAGGAGTTGGGAAAGGGTTCTAATCTGCAGTTCCTAGGCGGCTACCAATCAGAATGGAGGTAGAGATAGGGCCCAGGAAATGTAATGTGAGCTGAATACATGTTTTTTAATTATTTATATTTTTATTAATTACAGTTTATTTACTTTGTAACTCCCCTGTACCACCCTCTTTCCTCCCCTCCCAAACTCACCATCCCTCTTCCCCTCGCATGTCACTCCCCAGTCCACTGAAACGGGAGGTCCTCCTCCCCTTTCCTCTGACCTTAGTCTATCAGGTTTGATCAGGAGTGGCTGCTTTGTCTTCTTCTGTGTCCTGGTAAGGCTGCTCCCCCCTCAGGGGGAGGTTACCAATGACAAAGCCAATCAGTTCATGTCAGAAACAGTCCCTGTTCCTATTACTATGGAGGCCACATGGACACTGAACTGCCATTGGCTACCTCTGTGCAGGGGTTCCAGTCCACCTCAATGAATGGCCTTGGCTGGAGTATCTGTTTCAGAAAAGACCCCTTTGCCCAAACTTTTTGGTTCTATTGCTCTTCTTGTGGAGCTCCTGTCCTCTCCAGGTCTTATTATCTCCCAATTATTTCATAAGCTTCCCTGCACTCTGCCCAAAGTTTGGCTATGAGTCTCAGAATCTGCCTAGATACCCTGCAGGGTAGAGCATTTCAGAATTCTTCAGTAGTAAGATCCTGTCCTGTTCTCTCTTTTCACCCTCCTCCAATGTCCATTCTATTAGGCTTTCTGAATGTGGATTGAGCATCTTAGTGAGAGTTTTCCTTCCTGATTAGCTACTGTAGGTGTACAGATTTTAGTATGTTTATTGTATATTATAAGTCTAATATCAACGTATGAGTAAGTATATACCCTGTATGTCTTTCTTGTTCTGGGATACCTCACTCAGGATGATCTTTTTTAGTTCCCACCATTTAATTGTAAATTTCATGATTTCCTTGTTTTTTGATCGCTGAGTAATATTCCATTGTGTAGATGTACCACAATTTCTGTATCTGTTCCTCAACTGAGGAGCATCTAGGCTGTTTCCAGCTTCTGGCTATTACAAATAAAGCTACTACAAATATGGTTGAGCAGATGTCCTTTTTTGTATACTTGAGCATCTTTTGGATATATGCCTAGGAGTGGTATAGCTGGATCTTGAGGAAGCACTATTGTTTGATTTAGCAACAGACAGATTTCCAAAGTGATTGTATAAGTTTACATTCCCACCAGCAGTGGAGGAGGATTCCCCATTCTTCACATCCTCTCCAGCATGTGTTGTCACTTGAGTTATTCATTTTAGCCATTCTGGTAAATGTAAAGTGAAATCGGGGTTATTTTGATTTGCATCCCTGATGACTAAGGACATTGAGCATTTCTTTAAGTGTTTCTCTGCCATTAAATATTCCTCTATTGAGAATTCTCTGTTTAGCTCTGTGCCACAGTTTTTAATGGGATTACTTGATTTGTTGCTGTTTCCCTTCATGAGTTCTTTATATAAACTGGATAGTACCCCTCTGACAGATATAGAATTGGTGAAAATCTTTTCCCAATCTATATGCAGTCGTTTTGATGTGATGACAGTGTCTTTTGCTTTACAGAAGCTTTTTTATTTTCATGAGGTCCCATTTATTGATTGTTGCACTTAGAACCTGTGTTGTTGTTCTCTTCAGGAATTTGTCTCATGTGCCACTAAGTTCAAGGCTCTTCCCCAATTTTTTCTAACAGGTTTATTGTGTCTGTTTTATTTTTAACTTTTTTATATTTATTAATTACACTTTATTCATTTTGTATCCCCCCATAAGCCCCTCCCTTCTCCCCTTCCGATTCCACCCTCCCTCCCCTTTCTGCATGAATGCCCCTCCCCAAGTCCACTGATAGGGGAGGTTCTCCTCTCCTTTCTGATCTTAGTCTATCAATTCTCATCAAAAGTGCCTGCATTGTCCACTTCTGTGGCCTGGTAAGACTGCTCCCTGCTCAGGGGGATGTGATCAAAGAGCAGGCCAATCAGATTATGTCAGAGGCAGTCCCTCTTCCCATTATTATGTAACCCACTTGGACATTGAACTGCCATGGGCTACATCTGTGCAGGGGTTCTAGGTTATCTCCATGAATAGTTCTTGGTTGGAGTATGAGTCTCTGGGAAGTTCCCTGTGTTCAAATTTTCTTGTTCTATTGCTCTGCTTGTGGAGTTCCTGTCCCCTCCAGCTCTTACTATTTCCCACTTCTTACATAAAATTCCATTCACTCTACCCGACAGTTGGCCATCAGCCTCAGCATCTGCTTTGATAGTCTGCAGGGCAGAGGCTTTCAGAGGCCCTCTGAGGTAGGTTCCTAGTTTGTTTCCTGTTATCTTCTTATGGCTTTCAGAGGCCATCTGTAGTAGAATCCTAGGTTATTTCCTGTTTTCTTCTTCTTCTGATGTCCATCCTCTTTGCTTTTCAGGCTGGGGATTGAGCGTTTTAGTTAGAGTCCTCTCTCTTGCATAGTTTCTTTAGATGCACAGAATTTAGTGGGTTTGTCCTATGTTGTATGTCTATATGAGTGAGTATATACTGTGTGTGTCTTTTTGCTTCTGGGACAACTCACTCAGGATGATCCTTTCCAGGTCCCACCATTTAGCTGCAAATTTCATAATTTGCTTATTTTTCATTGCTGAGTAATATTCCATTGTGTAGATGTACTACAATTTCTGCATCCATTCTTCAGGTGAGGGGCATCTGGGTTGTTTCCAGCTATTACAAATAAGGCTGCTACAAACATGGTTGAACAAATGTCCTGTTTGTGTACTTGAGTCTCTTTTGGATACATGCTTAGGAGTGGTATGGATGGATCTTGAGGAAGCGCTATTCCTAGGTGTCTGAGAAAGCGCCAGATTGATTTCCAGAGTGGTTGTACAAGTTTACATTCCCACCAACAGTGGAGGAGGGTTCCCCTTTCTCCACAACCTCTCCAGCATGTGGTGTCACTTGAGTTTTTGATCTTGACCATGCTGATGGGTGTAAGGTGAAATCTCAGGGTTGTTTTGATTTGCATTTCCCTAATGGCTAATGAGGTTGAGCATTTCTTTAAGTGCTTCTCTGCCATTCGATGTTCCTCTTTCGAGAATTCTCTGTTTAGCAATGTTCCCAATTTTTTAAGTGGATTACTTGGTTTGCTGCTTTTCCTCTTCTTTAGTTCTTTATATATACTGGATATGAGTCCTCTGTCAGAAAAAAGGTTGGTGAAGATTCTTTCCCAATCTGTAGGCAGTTGCTTTGTTTTGATGACAGTGTCCATTGCTTTACAGAAGCTTTTCAGTTTCATAAGGTCCCATTTATTGATTGTTGCTCTTAGAGCCTGTGCTGTTGCTGTTCTGTTCAGGAAGTTTTCTCCTGTACCAATGAGTTCTAGGGTATTCCCAAATTTTATTTCTAGCTGATTTAATGTGTCTGGTTTTATGTTGAGGTCTTTGATCCACTTGGACTTCAGTTTGGGGCAGGGTGATAAGTATGGATCTATTTTCATTTTTCTACATGTAGACATCTAGTTGGACCAGCACCATTTGTTGAAGATGCTATCTTTTTTCCATTGTATGATTTTTGGCGTCTTTGTCAAAGATCAGGTGTCCATAAGTGTGTGGATTTATTTCTGGGTCCTCTTTTCGGTTCCACTGATCCACCATTCTGTTTCTACGCCAGTACCATGCAGTTTTTAAAACTGTTGCTCTATAGTACAACTTAAGATCAGGGATGGAGATACCTCCAGAAGATCTTTTATTGTAGAGGATTGTTTTAGCAATTTTGGGTTTCTTGTTATTCCATACGAAGTTGAGAATTTTTCTTTCCAGGTCTGTAAAGAATTGTGTTGTTAATTTCTTGGGAATTGCATTGAATCTGTAGATTGCTTTTGGTAAGATGGCCATTTTTACTATGTTAATCCTGCCAAGCCATGAGCATGGGAGATCTTTCCATCTTCTTATATTTTCTTCTAATTCTTTCTTCAGAGACTTGAAATTTTTTTCATACAAGTCTTTGACTTCATTGGTTAGGGTTAATCCAAGGTACCTTATGTCATTTGTGGCTATTGTGAAGGGCATTGTTTCCCTAATTTCTTTCTTAGCCCTTTTGTCTTTTGCATACAGGAGGGCTACTGATTCTTTTGAGTTAATTTTGTATCAGGCCACTTTGCTGAAGGTGTTTATCAGCTGTAGGAGTTCCCTGGTAGAGTTTTTTGGGGTCACTCTGCAAATAGTGATAATATGACTTTTTCCTTTCCAATTTGTATCCCCTTGATCTCCTTCAACTGTCTTATTGCTCTAGCAAGGACTTCCAGAACTATGTTGAAGAGATATGGAGAGAGTGGGCAGCCTTGTCTTGTCCCTGATTTCAGTGGGATTGCTTGAAGTTTCTCTCCTTTCATTTTGATGTTGGCTATAGGCTTGCTCTATATCGCCTTTACTATGTTTAGATATGTGCCTTGTATCCCTGATCTCTCCAGTACTTTAAACATGAATGGATGTTGGATTTTGTCAAATGCTTTTTCAGCATCTAGGGAGATTATCTTGTGTTTTTTTTTTCTTTCAGTTTATAAATATGGTGGATCACATTGATGGATTTCTGTATACTGAACCACGCCTGCATATTTCAGATGAAGCCTACTTGGTCATGGTGAATGATATCTTTGATGTGTTCTTGGATTCGGTTTGCGAGTATTTTGTTGAGTACTTTTGCATCAATGCTCATAAGGGAGATTGGCCTGAAATTCTCTTTTTTGTTGGGTCTTTGTGAGGTTTAGGTACCAAGGTGACTGTGGCTTCATAGAATGAGTTTGGTAATGTTTCTTCTGTTTCTATTTTGTGGAATATTTTGAAGAGAATTGGAGTTAGCTCTTTTTTGAATGTCTGGTAGAATTCTGCACCGAAATCATCAGGTCCTGGGCTTTTTTTTTGGATGGGAGACTTTCGATGACTGCTTCTATTTCCTTGGAGGATATAAGAATATTTAATTGATTTTCCTGGTCCTGATTTAGCTTTGGTAAGTGGAATCGATCAAGAAAATTGTCCAATTCATTTAGATTTTCAAATTTTGTTGTGTATAGACTTTTGAAGTAAGTCCTAATTATTGTTTGGATTTCCTCAGTGTGTATAGTTATGTCCCTCTTTTCATTTCTGATTTTTTTGATTTGGGTGGTGTCTCTCTGCCTTTAATTAGCTTAGCTAAGGGTTTGTTTACCTTGTTGATCTTCTCAAAGAACCAGCGCTTGTTTTCATTGATTCTTTGAATTGTTTTATTTGTTTCTAATTGATTGATTTCAGCCCTGAGTTTGATTATTTCCAGCTGTCTACTCCTTTTTGTTGTGTCTGCTTCTTCTTTTTCTAGGGTTTTTATGTGAGCCATTAAGTTGCTTGAATGCACTGTCTCGAATTTCTTCTTGAAGGCACTTTGTGCTATCAACTTTCCTCTTAGCATTGCCTTCATTGTGTCCCACAAGTTTGGGTATGTTGTGTCTTCATTTTCATTGAGTTATAGGAAGACTTTAATTTCTTTCTTTATTTCTACCCTGACCCAGTTGTCATTTCGTAGTAAGTTGTTCAGTTTCCATGTATGTGTAGGCTTTTTGCTATTTCTGTTGTTATTGAGGTCCAGCTTATTCCATGGTGATCAGACAGGATACAAGGGATTATTTCAGTCTTCTTGTATCTATTGAGGGTTACTTTGTGACCAACTGTATGTTCTATTTTGGAGAAGGTTCCATGAGGTGCTGAGAAGAAGGTAAATTCTTTTGTGTTTGGGTGTAAGGTTCTGTAAATGTCTGTGAAGTCCATTTCCTTCATTATCTCTGTCAGAGATATTGTTTCTTTGTTTAATATCTGCTCACTTGACCTCTCTTTTGTTGAGAGCGGAGTGTTAAAGTCTCCCACTATTAGTGTGTGGGGATCTATGTGTGGTTTAAGTTTTATCAATGTTTCTTTCAGAAATGTAAGTGCACTTGTATTTGGGACATAGATGTTCAGGATTGTGATGTCTTCTTGGTGGAATTTTCCCTTGATGAGTATGAAGTGTCCTTCCCTATCTCTTTTGATTAATTTTGGTTGAAAGTCTGTTTTATCAGGTATTAGAATGGCTACTCCTGCTTGCTTCTTGCATCCATTTGCTTGGAAAGCCGTCTTCCATCCCTTTACCCTCAGGTAATATCTATCTTTGTGACTTAGGTGTGTTTGTGTATACAACAGATTTCTGGGTTTTGATTATGCATCCATTCTGTTAGTCTGTGTCTTTTTATTGGAGAATTAAGTCCATTGATGTCGAGAGAGATTAATGACCAGTGGCTGTTAGATCCTTTGAATTTAATGTTGGCTCTGGTCATACGGTTGTGTGCTTGGTTGTTTTTTGTTTTACTCTAGTGAGGTTATTTATTTCCTGTGTTTTCTTGAAAGTAGCTTGTTTTTTTTTTTTTTCGGGGGGGGGCGGGTTGTATTTTCCCTTTTAGTGTCTTCTGTAATGCTGGATTTGTTTGTAGGTATTGCTGAAATTTGTTTTTGTCATTGAATATCTTGTTTTCTCCATCTATGAGGACCAAGAGTTTTGCTGGTTATAGTAGCCTGGGCTGACATCTGTGTTCTCTTAGGGTCTACATGATATCTGTCCAGGCCCTTCTGGCTTTCATAGCCTCTGTTGAAAAGCAGGTGTGATTCTCATGGGTTTGCTATTATATGTTACTTGGCCTTTTTCTCTTGCAGCTTTTAGTATTTTTTCTTTGTTCTGTATACTTACTGTTTTGATTATTATGTGGCAGGAGGATTTTCTTTTCTGCTCTAATTTTTTGGGTGTTCTGTAGGTCTCTTTTATTCTTATTGGCCTCTCCATTAAGTTGGGAAAATTTTCTTCAATGATTTTGTTGAAAATATTTTCTGGGCTTTGGTGCAGGGAATCTTCTTTTTCCTCTATTCCTATTATTCTTAGGTTTTGACTTTTTATGTTGTCTTGAATTTCTTGGACGGTCTGTGTCAGAAATTTTTTAGATTTAACATTTTCTTTGACAGATATATTTATTTCTTCCATTGTATCTTCCACACCTGAGATTATTTCTTCCATTTCTTGTAGCCTATTGGTTATGCTAACCTCTGTATTTCCTGCTTTCTTCCCTAAGTTCTTTCTCTCCACCATATCTTCCATTTGTGTGTGTTTTAATTTTTTCAATTCTATCTTCAGGTCTTGAGCCATTTTGTTGGTTTCCTTCACCTGTCTGACTGTATTTTCATGTGTTTCCATCAATTCCTTCAGCGGTTTGTTTGAACAATTTCATTCAGTGATTTAAGCATTTCCTCTCTAAAGGCCACAAACTGTTTGCCTGCAGCTTCCTTTATTACTTTTCGTATTTTATTTGTTTCCTCTGTTATTTTCTTCTTGAGCATAGATGTTAGGTCATCTTCTTGAATTTCAATTATGCTGGAGTGTCTAGGACTATTTGCTCTTGGATAACTGAGTTCTGGAGATGCCATATTGCTCTGGCTTTTGTTGGTTGAACTTTTACGCTGTTCTCTACCCATTGGGTTATCTTAGGTGTTTGAAGTTAGTTTCTGGTTGTTCCTGGACTCCTGTGGTGGAGAGAATCCCTTTGGCAGGAAGATGGTTTTTCCTGAAGGAAGCCTTCTCAGCTTTTTGGGTATAGTCACTGGATGGCTGGTATTTTTCAGGGGTTGCTACAGCTCACCTCAGGCATAGAGACCTGGGTGGTAACTGTGGTCCTGATTAGTTGAGAGGGCTCTCCTCTCACCTGGAGAAGTCCTGAAGACAGCTGCCCTCCTTCTGGGTTTCCTGCTGTAAATTTAGTGATCAGCTGCTGTAACCTGTGTGTCCCGTGGTTTGGTCAGTTTTGTTAGGGATAACTGGTTGCCCCTTGGAGCAGTATCTAGGGGTTGATCTCAAGGTTCCCGGTCTTTTGTAGGTCTGAGGTTGGGGCTCCGTGCCCCAGAAGCCAAGAGGTAATCTGTGGCGGGTGAGTACTGCTCTCCTGGTAACAGCAGGCTATCTGGGGCACAGCAGTTTCCTGGGTTGGGCCAGTCTGTGGGACAATTTCCGGGGATATACTGGGTTGCCTATGTCTGTCCCCTTTGCTTCGTTCCTTATTCCTTGTGAGGGTTTCTCCAGACAGTGACTCTAAGACTCTGATGTCTTGGGGCACACAGTTATGTCTGTAAGGAGTAGTTGGTACAAAGCAGGCCTCTGGGCTGGCGGAGCATGTGCCTGCCTGCTTGTCTGTGGGAGCTGGGTTCCCAATAACTCTTTGCTCCCTGCTTGGGCCCGGATCTGTGATGGCTAGGCATACTAGCCTGTTTGCGATCTGCGGTCTGCGAGACTTTCCCCAGGCAAAGCCTAGGTGACCCAAACAGCCCGGTTTCTTCCTTCCCTGTGGGGCCCTCTCTGGACAGGGATTCTCAGTTTCAGTTGCACTGAGGCTCAGTTCATCTGTACTGGAGAGCAGGCGTGCAGGCACTCTCCGTGTGGCAGGAGCTCAGTTGTGATGGCGGCAGGTACCTGTGGTCCTCGAGACCTTCCAGGGAAAGACTGCGTGACCCGTGATCTGACTCGCAACTTTCCTTCCCTGTGGGGTTTTCTTGCGACTGGGACTCTCAGTCTCAGGCACCCTTGTGCCTGGGAAAGTGATCTGAACAAGCAGGCATGCAGCTCTGGCCAGAGACCCAGTGCCTGAATTACCCGGAATTTCTTCCAGGTTCTGGCTGGGCAGCCGGAGAGTGGACCCAACTGATTCCCATGCTGTGGGAGCCTCCCCTCTCCTGGGAAACAAGATTGCTGTAGTTTTAGGGCCAAGAGTTCAGTATCCTGGTCGTTGCATGGAGAGTGTTGTTCTGTTTCTCAGAAACAGTGCTCTCCAAGCGCTGCCATCTTGGCTCCTCCCTGTGTCTGGTTTTATATTGAGGTCTTTGATCCACTTCAACTTTAGTTTTGTGCAGGGTGAAAAGTATGGATCTATTTTCATTTTTCTACATGTAGACATGCAGTTAAACCAGCACCATTTGTTGAAGATGCAATCTTTTTTCTATTGTATGGTTTGGAATCTATGTAAAAAATCCGTGTCCATAAGTGTGTGGGTTTATTTCTGGGTCTTCTATCTGATTCCATTCTTCCACAAGGCTGTTTCTTTGCCAGTACCATGCAGTTTTTATTACTGTTGCTCTATAGTACAACTTGAGATCAGGAATAGAGATGCCTCCAGAAGATCTTTTATTGTAGAGAATTGTTTTAGCAATGCTGGGTTTCTTGTTATTCCATATGAAGTTGAGAATTTTTCTTCCAAGGTCTGTAAAGAATTGTGTTGGAAATTTGATGGGAATTGCAATGAATCTGTAGATTGCTTTTTGTAAGTTGGCAGTTTATACTATGTTAATTGGGCGAAGCCATGAGCATGGGAGATCTTTCCTTCTTTTGATGTCTTCTTTTAATTCTTTCTTCAGAAACTTGAATTTTTTCCCACAGAAGTCCTTGACTTCCTTGGTTAGGGTCACAACAAGGTACTTTATGTCCTTTGTGGCTTTTGTAAAGGGAGTTGTTTCTCTAATTTTGTTCTCAGCCCTTCTTTCTTTTGTATACAAGAGGGCTATTGATTATTTTGAGTTAATTTTGTATCCAGCTATGTTGGTGAAGGTATTTATCTGCTGTAGGATTTCCCTGGTAGAATTTTTGGGGTCATTCAGTTATACTATCATAGCATATGCAAATAATGAAAAGTTGACTTCTTCCTTTCCAATTTGTATCCTCTTGTTCTCCTTTAATTGTCTTATTGCTCTAGTAAGGACATCCAGAACTATGTTGAAGAGATATGTAGAAAACGGGCAGCCTTGCCTTGTCCCTGATTTCAGTGGGATTGCTTTAAGTTTCTCTCTGTTTAGTTTGATATCAGCTATATACTTGCTGGATATTGCCTTTGCTATGTTTAGGTATGAGCCTTGTATCACTGATCTCACCAATATTTTAAACTTGAATAAATGTTGGATTTCCTCAAATGCTTTTTCAGCATCTAAGGAGATTACCATTTGTTTTTTTTTTCTTTCAGTTTATTAATATGGTGGATCACATTGATGGATTTCAATATATTGAACCACCCCTGTATACCTGGGATGAAAATAACTTGGTCATAGTGGATGATATCTTTGATGTGTTCTTGGATTTGGTTTGCAAGTATTTTGTTGAGTATGTTTGCATCAATGTTCATAAGGGAGATTAGCCTGAAATTCTCTTTCTTTTTTGAGTCTTTGTGAGGTTTAGGTACCAAGGTGACAGTGGCTTCATAGAATAAGTTTGGTAGTGTTCATTCTGTTTCTATTTTGTGGAATAGTTTGAAGAGAATTGGAGTTAGCTCTTCTTTAAAGGTATGGTAGAATTCTGCACTGACAACCATCTCTGGGATTTTTTTTTTTTTTTGATGGGAGAATTTGAAGACTGCTTCTATTTCCTTAGGGGATATAGGACTATTTTATTGATTTAGCTTATCTTGATTCAGCTTTGGTAAGTGGAATCAATCAAGAAAATTGTCCACTTTATTTAGATTTTAAAATTTTGTGGCATACATATTTTAAAGTATGTCCTAACGATTACTGTATGTTGAACCACCCTTGCATGCCTAGGATGAAACCTACTTGGTCATGGTGGATGATGTCTTTGATGTGTTCTTGGATTCGGTTTGCCAGTATTTTATTGAGTATTTTTGCGCCAATGTTCATAAGAGAGATAGGTCTGAAGATCTCTTTTTTGATAGGTCTTTGTGTGGTTTAGGTATCAGGGTGACTGTTGCTTCATAGAATGAGTTTGGTAATGTACCTTCTGTTTCTATTTTGTGGAATAGTTTGAGTAGAATTGGTGTGAGCACTTCTTTGAAGGTCTGGTAGAATTCCGCGCTAAAACCATCTGGCCCAGGGCTTTTTTTGGAGGGGAGACTGTGAATGACTGCTTCAATTTTCTTGGGAGATATAGGGCTATTCAGTCTTTTTACCTCATCTTGACTTAATGTTGGAAGATGGAACCTATCAAGAAAATTATCCATTTCATTTAGGTTTTCAACTTTTGTGGCATATAGGCTTTTGTAGTATGACCTAATGATTGTTTGAATTTCCTCTGTGTCTGTAGTTATGTCACCCTTTTCATCTCTGATTTTGTTGATTTGGATAGATTCTCTCTGCTTTTTAGATAGTTTGGCTAAGGGTTTGTCTATCTTGTTGATTTTCTCAAAGAACCAGCTTTTTGTTTCATTGATTCTTTGAATAGTTTTATTTGTTTCTGATTGATTGATTTCAGCCCTGAGTTTGATTATTTCCAGCCGTCTGCTACTCCTAGGTGTATCTGCTTCTTTTTTTTCTAGGGTTTTCAGTTGGGCCATTAAGTTGTTTGTATGTGATGTTATGAATTTGTTCTTGCAGGCACTTAGTGCTATAAATTTTCCCCTGAGCAATGCTTTCAATGTGTCCCATGAATTTGGGAATGTTGTGCCTTCATTTTCATTGAATTCTAGGAAGTCTTTAATTTCTTTCTTTATTTCTTCCTTGACCCAGCTCTGTGAGAATGACCCTGTCATTGAGTAACAGGTTGTTCAGTTTCCATGTGCCTGTCGGCTTTTTGTTATTTCTGTTGTTTTTGAGGTCCAGCTTTAGTCCATGGTGGTCAGTTAGAATACAAGGGATTATTTCAATCTTTTTGTATCTGTTGAGGCTTGCTTTATGAACAATTATATGGTCTATTTTGGAGAAGGTTCCATGCGGTGCTGAAAAGAACGTATACTCTTTTGAGTTTGGATGAAAAGATTTGTAGACGTCTATTAGGTCCATTTGATTTAGTGTCTCTGTAAGTGTTTTTATTTCACTATTAGTTTTCTGTCTAGTTGATCTGTCCGTTGGTGAGAGTGGAGTGTTGAAGCCTCCCACTATTAGGGTTTTAGGATCAATGTGTGATTTAAGCTTTAATATTGTTTCATTTACGAATGTAAGTGCTCTTGTATTTGGGGCATAGATATTCAACATTGTGATGTCCTCTTGGTGGATTTTTCTTTTGATGAGAATATAGTGGCCCTCCTTATCTTTTTTGATTAACTTGGGTTGAAAGTCTATTTTATTATTATTAGGATGGCTGCTCTAGCTTGTTTTCTGGGTTCATTTGCTTGAAAAACATTTTTCCAGACCTTTACTCTGAGGTAGTGTTTATTTTTGTTGCATAGGTGTGTTTCTTGGATGCAACAGAATGTTGGATCCTGTTTCTGTAACCATTCTGTTGGTCTGTGTCTTATTATTGGGGAGTTGAGTCCATTCATGTTGATAGAAACTAGTGACCAACAATTGTTACTTACTTTAGGTGTGGGGTTGGTGGTGTCACTGAGTTTCATTGCTTGTCTTCTTTTGTTTTTTTTTGTTGTGTAGTTATCTATTTCCTCTGTTTCCTTTGAAGTAGTTGTTTTCTTTGGTTTGGAGTTTCCCTTCTAGTAACTTCTGTAGAGCTGGCTTACTATGTAGATATTGTTTAAATTTGGTTTTGTCATGGAATATTTTGAATTCTCCTTCTATGTTGATTGAAAGTTTTGCTGGGTATGGAAGTCTGGGTTGGAATCTGTGGTCCCTTAAGGACTGTATGATTTCTGTCCAGGCACTTCTGGTTTTCATAGTTTCTGTTGAGAAATCTGGTGTGATTCTGATAGGTCTATCTTCATATGTTACTTGGCCTTTTTCCCAAGCTGCTTTTAGAATTTTTTCTTTGTTCTGTAGGTTCAGTGTTTTGACTATGATGTGACATGAAGAATTTCTTTTCTGGTCTAGTCTACTTGGTGTTCTGTAGGCCTCTTTATGTTTATGGTCATCTCCTTCTTTAAGTTGGGAAAGTTTTCTTCTATAATTTTCTTGAAAATATTTTCCGGACCTTTGAGCCTGATGTCTTCTTTTTCTTCTACTCCTATTATTCTTAGGTTTTGTCTTTTCATGGTGTCCTTGATTTCTTGGATGTTTTGTGTTTGAAACTTTTCTGATTTTATTTTTTCTTTGAGAGACGTGTCAATTTCCGCAAGTGTATCTTCGGCTCCTGAGATTCTTTCTTCCATCTCTTGTATTCTGTTGTTGATGCTTACCTTTGTAGTTCCTGATCTTTTCTCTATGTTCTCCAGCTCCTGGTTTTTCTCTATTTGTGTTTTCTTTATTGATTCTAATTCTGTTTTCATGTCTTGCACCATTTCCTTCATCTGTTTGAATGTGGAGTCCTGCTTTTCAATGACAGCTTCAATTTTTTCTTTTCTTTTTTTTTTTTTTGGCTGTTTCCTCTCTATGTATCACTCATTGTGCCTCTACTTCTTTGGGTATAATTGCCTGTATTTCTATGAGAGCTTTGTTTATTTCTTCTTTATTTGCCTTTATTTGTGTGGACATTTCTTTGAGAGCTTTGTGCATTTCTTCTTTGCCTCAATTTTCGTGTTCATTTCTCTGAGAGCCCGAATTATTTCCTCTTTGTTTGCTTCGATTTCTTTGGCTATTTCTGTGATGGCTTTGTTTATTTCAACTTTATGGGCCTCCAATAGCTGGAGAAACATAGTTTTGAGGTCGTTTTCTTGTATATCTAGTGAATTGAAGTGTCCATTGTTTTGTGGGGTTGCTGGTGAGGTCATTATGTCCTGAATTTTGTTGGGAGTGTTCTTATGTCTGCCTCTAGCCATCTGGTTATTTATAATCCTCACTGTTTGTTCCTCGAGATTGTAGTTCGGGCTATGATTGTCTCTTTCTGTTTTCTGGACTGTTTTTTCAGGAAGATGAGAGAGGTTCACCGGTTTGGGAGTGTGCACTGTGGTTTCAGTTTTGCCTAAGTAAGGAATGTGATGCTGGCACTATTCGCGTGTTGTTTTAGCGAGTGCATGCGCGGATTCTCTGACTATTGCAGTGTCCTGCAGGCCACTATTATGCAGTTCTGTCTTAGTCCAGGGATTGTTTGCCTGGATTACCCTGGTGGACCTGCAAGGCAGAGGTTTCAGCGTTGGGTTCGCTATTCCAAGAATCCCTATGATGCCCACATTAGGAGTGTTGGTATCAGGAATCTTGTCTGGTTGCTTCTGTGGATAGGCCCTAGGTCTGGGTCAAACTCTCCCTGGAAGGCTTCCTCACTCTCTTGCAGGACCAGTTGGAATGCACAGGGGTTCCCCTTGCTCTCTACTCTCTGATTTTGTCCTGCTGCAGAAAATGCACGGGTAGGCTAACAGTCAGCTCTGTGACACTGTGGCCGCAGGACTCGGTGTCCACCTTTCCTGTGTGCTGCCTCTGTCCTTTCCCTCTGCCAGGAGGGGTTATGTTGACTGGTCCCAGGGTAGTGAGGGAAAGAGTTTGGTTGAGTGTTCTCAATCCCAGATCCCGGGCCCAGATCTCTCTGCCAGAAGCAGCCTGGTGGTAGAACCTATGTTTGCTAATCTCGAGAGATCACCAGGTAGGGTTGAGTGTCCTCAGATCCAGAGCTTGGGTTTCTCTACTAGGGGCAGCTAGGTGAGTTGGAGAGAGGGTGCTGTGTCCTTGGCAGGCTGCCTCTTTGTCTTTCCCCTCTGACCTTCCCCTCCCCTAGGGCAAGCTTATGGAGGTGCTCTCAGTGGAGTGCCAAAAGTGGTTGGCGCTTCTCAGTCCGATCCTGAGCAGGATTTTCTCTGCCAGGGGCCCGGGAGGGGGGGGCGCCGGTGATAGAACTTGCTGCTAGACCTTATTGCGCTGGACTCAGGACCTGTAGAATGACCACAGTCCCAGATCCCGAGCTGTAGTTTGTTTGCTAGGAGCCTCTGGAAGCACTGGAGTTCCCACACTGTGAAGCAGCTGTGCGCCTCTTTATCCTTCTGCTCCGCTGTGGCAGGGTTATGGCGGCGTTTGGGGGAGTGCCCGAAAGGATTGGGTTTTTTCAGCCCCGATCTCGGGTTGGGGTACAGACAATGTGGTCTGTAGTAGATTCTGCTGGCCGCCTCCTGCCTACTCCCAAGAGGGAGTAGGGATTTTGAGCTGGGCACGCAGTTGCTCTCTGCATGCGGCAGGAGCTCAGTTGTGCAGTTGGCGGGTACCCGTGGTCAGGGAGACCTTCCAGGGAAAGACTGGGTGACCTGTGATCAGTCTTGCAACTTTCCTTCCCTGTGGGGTTTTTTTGCGACTGGGACTTCCAGTCTCTGGCATCCTTGTGCCTAACAATCAGCCTGGGATAGTGATCGGGACACGCAGGCGTGCAGCTCCAGCCAGGAGACCCAAAGCCCTCTTTAACCGGGATCTCTTCTGGCTTCTGGCTGGGCAGCCCGAGAGTGGACCCGACTGTTTCCCATGCCATGGGAGCCTTCCCTCACCTGGGAAACACTATAGCTGTTGTTTTAGGGCCCAGAGTTCAGTCTCCTGGTCGCTGCAAGCAGTGTGTTGTCCTGCTTCTCAGACAGGGTGTTCTCCCAGCGCTGCCATCTTTCGAATCCGACATGTGTGTTCTTTTAGGGTCTGCATAATACCTGTCCAGAAACTTCTGGCTTTCATATTCACTGTTGAGAAGTCTGGTATGATTCTGATGGGTTTGCCATTATATTTTACTTACCCTTTTTCCCTTGCAGCTTTTAGTATTTTTCTTTGTTCTGCATACTTATTGTTTTGATTATTATGTGGCAGGAGGATTTTCTTTTCTGGTCTAATTTATTAGGTTTTCTGCAGGCCTTTTGTATTCCTATAGGCCTCTCCTTTAAGTTGGTGAAATTTTCTTTGATTATTTTCATAAAAATATCTTCTGGGCCTTGGAGGAGGGAATCTTCTTTTTCCTGTATTCCTATTATTATTATTATTTTTGTCTCTTCATGTTGTCATTAATTTTTTGGACAGTCTGTGTAAAGAATGTTTTTAGATTCAACATATGCTTTGATGGATACATCAATTCCTTCCATTTTATCTTCCACACCTGAGAATCTTTCTTCCATCTCTTGCAGTCTATTGGTTATGCTTACCTCTGTATTTCCTCTTTTCTTCCCTAAGTTCTTTCTAACCACAGTTTCCTCCATTTATGTTTTCTTAAATACTTCCAATTCTATCTTCAGACAAAGAGCCATTTTTTTCTTCACCTGTCTGACTGTAATTTCCAGTTTTTTCTGCAGTTGTTTGTTTGAACAATCCTCTGTTTTATTTCTTTCAGTGATTTAAGTATTTCCTCTCTAAAGCCACAAACTGTTTGGCTGCAACTTCCTTTATTTCTTTATGGATGGTCATAATCTGTTCGCCTTTATCTTCCTCTATTTCTTTTTTGATGGCCATGATCTGTTTGACTTTATCTTCCTCTAGTTATTTACATTTTTTTTAAATTTTTTTCCGTTATTATCCTCTTCATAAGCATAGACGTAAGGTCATCTTCTTGAATGTCATTTATGCTGGGGTGTCCAGGGCTGCTTGCTCCTGGATAACTGGGTTCTGGAGATGCCCTATTGCTCTGTCTTTTGTTGGTTGAGCTTTTAAGTTGACCTTTACCAATTGGCCTATCATACTTGTTGGTTTTTATCTTCTGGCATTTCCTGGAATCCTGCGGTGGGGAGAATCTCCTTGGCAGGAAAATAATTTTTCCTGAAGGAGGCCTCCTCAGTTTTTTTGGTATGGTCCCTGAATGGCTGGTGTTTTTCAGGAATTGCCACAGCTTACCTCAGGTGTACAGACCTGAGTGGTAATTGTTGTCTTTGTTAGTAAAGTGGTCTCTCCTCTCATGCAGAGGAGTACTGGAAACAGCATTCGTACTTCTGGGTTTCTTGATGTAAATTTAGTGAACTGCTGTTGTACCCTAGGTACCCCATGGTTTGGTTAGTTTTGTTGGGGATAACTGATTGTTCCTTGAAGCAGTATCTGGGCGTTGATCTTGGAGATCCCAGGCTTCTCTAGGTCTGAGGTTGGAGCTCTCTGCCCCAGTACTCAAGTGGTAATCAGTGGCAGGTGAGCACCTCTCTCATTCGTGTAGCAGGAGTAAAGCACCTGGAGCCTGTGGATAACTAGAAACTTTTCAGGAGCTAGGTGTCCTGATATAGGGCCAGATGTTTCCCCCATTGTGGGGTTTTCTCCCAACAAGAAGACCTAGTCTGTGTTGTTTGGGGTGGCGCATAGAACATGCAGACACTGGCAGGTGGTGGCTCCAAGCTGGTGATTGGGTAGGAACCTGAGACCTTTTCCTGAGAACTCATCCATATGTCGTTGTTGTTGTGGTGGTGGGGGACAGCTGAGTACTCTTTGCTGGGAACTGATTTTTCCCTTCACATGGTGTTTTCTTCCGACAGGGAAACTCAGTCTCTGTTGCCCTGGGGCTCACAGTTTTGTTGGTGAGGGAGAGTCGGGCGCTCAGCAGTTCTCTGGGCTGGTGGCTAGAGCCCTGCTCAGAGCTGACTGCTCTGTGCCCACCAGTCAGTGGGGACCTTTTCCAGGGATAGACTGGGTGACCTGAAGTCAGTCCTGCTTGCTTCCTTCACTGTGGAATTTTCTCGAGACTGGAACTCCCAGTCTCTGGTGCCCTGGGGTGCACAGTGCTGTCTGTAATGGAGAGTTGAATACTGAACAGGTCTCTGGGCTGGTGGCTCTGTGTCTGCCAGTCTTCGGGATCTTTTCCAGGGATAGACTGGGTGACCTGAAGTCAGTCTTGTGTGCTTCCTTCCCTGTGCGGTTTTCTCGAGACCGGTACTCTTAGTCTCTGGTGTTTTGGTGTCCACAATTTAGCTTGGGAAGGTGATCAGGACATGCAGGTGTGTGGCTATTGCTAGCTTTTGGATCACTTTCCACTAGCTGGATTGCCTTGCCTGGCTTCAGTGGGAGAGGACTGCTTAGTCCTGAAGTGACTTAATGTGTGCGGTGGGGTGGTATGGGGGACACCCTTTTTCTGAAGGGAAGGGAATGGAAGAATTGGGAGGGAGGGTGGGAGGGTAGGACTAGGATGAGGAGAGAAGGGAGGGGACTGCAATCAGTATGTAAAGGAGGAAAATCAAACACACAAACAAACAAACAAATAAAATTCAGTAATTAAGGTAAGAGCCATGTTTCTCCCTCCATGGTGGGCCTAGTAATTATATTATTTATTATTTTTTCCTGCCTTTTAAGTTGCTTTGACAAGTCCCTCCATCAAAGATCATACACTTTCACTGCTAAGAGGGTCACATAATTCTTCATGGCAGGAGGATATCAACCACTAACACAGAGATTACCTTTATGGATCATCTCTACCCCTTTACTCCCAACTATAGATCATCACTCCCACTTTGCAGGAAATAGTCCTCCTGGAAACAAAGACCCTATTCCTAATTTCTATGAAGGCTCACCTATAAAATTTCTGCCCTGAACCTTTTCTGGCCTAATTTTATAACCATTCAGATTTGAGAATATGTTGAATAAGTTCTGCACTCATCACTGAACCCTGGTCAGGAAAGTTTAGCTTGCTTGGAGCCTACTGGAACTCCCCACCTCTATGCATTTTTGATAAAACCACAAAAGGTCCAGAGTTAACACTTGCAACTTCCCTACCCCCAACTCCCTGATATAAGCCGGTCCCAAAGCACCCCCATTACTCAAGTGTATGACAACCATCCTGCAAGAAGTTTGCAACCTCTTGCTGTTCCACTAAGCACTCTCAGCTTGTTGACATGTAGTCTTTCCTTTTCCTGCCTTACTTCTCCCCCTTAATTTTCATATAAGTATTAGTTTTATGAATTGTACTCTAATGTATAATGGCTCTATATTTATAATAATTATAGCTTTCTGGCTGATTATTTCCTTTAACAATATGTTGTGACTTCTGCTGATCTGTTTTTGCTTGAAGTCTATCTTGATTACTTTAGTGTCGAATTGTCCGTAATAATACTATCCCTTTTACTTAAAGTCTGGAGATATCTTTTCCAATAACATGCATTTTCTGCAGGAAACAGATTGTAGGATCTCATTGTTCTTGACACAAATTACCACTTTAAATCATTTAATTCTATAATTAAAACCATTTATTTTAGTTTTCATTGAAAATTGTATTTTTTTCTGGTTATTTTATGTGATCTTTGCTTATTTCTTTCTCTTTCGTCTTATAGATTTGGTGGCATTTTCAATATTATTGTAATATTTTCTACATCTTGTTAGTATTCTTTGAATAGCAAGATGTATTTTTATACACAAATGATAGTCAATATGTTGATTCTTTATGTACATCCAGTAATTGTCTCACTTGAAAAGAATTACATATGAGGTTGTGTTATCAAAAGATGATGACATTTATCTTTGGTATTCTGTCTGAACTGTTTCTTACACTACTCATCTGGGTGAAATCAGCTCCCATGTTGTAAGGAAGTCTCATAGAGAGATTTAATTGGAGATGGAAAGTAGCCAACTGTAATTCAAGTAAGTGGGCTATGAGAAAATCTCTAACTTCCTACTCACAACACTGAACATTTCAGATAAGAAAGAGTAGTTTTAGCTAAAATTTCTAAAGTTGTACTTCAGCATGATATGAGACATTGACCAAATTCATTTAAATTATAAAAATCTTGTGTACTTTCTTTCTTAATTAGACATATTAATTATCTTCTTTTTTCTTTCAAAATTGAAAATTCATACACATTAAGTTTGAAAAACATGAGGCCTCATTTTTAATCCAAACATGCTTTTTAATACATGGAAGTTTGAGGAGTGAAAATTTAAATATAAATATTTTCAGAGATGGAAAAATTGCTTTCTTTGTTAACACAGTTTTACAGAGAAAATAAACATCTAATTTAACTGAGAGCAGCATGTCACTGAGAAATTGGATGTGTCTTATATATTATATAAGCATAGAAAAAACAAGATGTGGGGGGCAGAGCCAAGATGGGGACTAGCACACACAGCTTCTGAGCTGTGGAAGAGCTGAACATCTGAGTTGGTGAGTGGAAGGACCTCTGAACCCAGGAAAGCAATGGTGATGTTTTCTAAACAACAGGGAACATCACATGAGGTGAGAACTTAGGTCTAGGGTCACCCAGGGGACTTGTTTGAGGAAGGTGAGAAATGATCCTTTCATCTCCCAGTACTCCTCTCTCTCAGACCTCCTTCCTCCTCTGTACAGTGGACTCATGGAGATTCTCAGCACAGACCTAACTGCCTGGGGTCTGCAGCAGCTGAGGCGGACCTCCTAGCCCTTTAGTGACTGCCAGCTGTACCGGATTCAGAGTCCCAGAGTGCGGGGGCACCATCCTCCCAAGGCCAGAGTCTGCTAGCTGCCATACTGGCTCCACAGGATTGCCCAACCACTGGCTGTACGGCCCGCCCAATCCCACAGTGACAGAGAATACACTATATACTCACCAAAACCAGGCAGAAACAAACGCCATACAAGCTAGGTACACCAGGCACTGGGCCTCCCAAGCTTGCACAGCACAGTGGAGAGCCCCCAGGACTTCCCAGAAAGCATCTGGACTGGTAACCCAGTTTCCAATACAGCAGGACTTCCTAACCTGGCATCGGAGCAGCAATGAGCTGATGGGGCACATCAGTCCTCCAGCTTAAGACCAACCAGAGCCAAACCAGAGAACAGAGAGCCTGATTACCCCGATCCCTGCTGATGTGACCACCTTGAGAGTGAGTACACCTTTGCATGTCTGCAGAGTCCCAGATCTATGCCCCTTCTAAGATAAAAGCCAAGCATCGGTCCCCTCCCACCCACATACCCACTGTGGGAAACAGAGGGTCACATGAAACTATTAAGGCCCCTGCACTGCAGGCCCAGTCCATCATCCCAGAGTCCCAGGTCTACTAGCGAACATACTGGCCCAGCAGGGTAGCTCAGACACTGACTGCACAGCCAGCCCAATCCCTCAGTGACAGGTATTACACTAGATATCCACCAAAGCCAAGCAGATCTGCCATACAAGCTAAGCACACCAGGTGCTGGGCCTCCCAGGCTTGGAGAATACAGTGGAGGGCGCCCAGGTCTTACCAGAAAACATCTGGACTGGCATCCCAGTCTCCAGCTGCAGCAGGACTTCCTAATCTGGCAATGGCAGCAACACTGAGCTGGCAGAGCACATCAAACAAACAGGGCTAAACAAGAGAGCAGAGAGCCCGGATACCCCTATCCCTGCCAAGTGACCTGCCTGAGAGTGAGTGCACCCTTGAGAATCTGCAGAGCCCCAGACCCAGGGTGCTTCTAAAACAGAAGGCAGGCATCGAACTCATCCCACCTACATACCACTTTGGGAAACAGAGGGTCACTTGGGACATTGAAGCCCCTGCTCTGTGGGTCCACTTGAGGAATTAAGGCAGTTAATGCCAGAAATTGCGCTGCAACCATCACTAGCACCTGGTACATATACAGTACAGAGCCCCTCCCACACACTCAAGGGTTCAACATTATCTATCACTCTGTCCCCAGAGACATACTTCCACGCATACTTCCACACACATACGCACACACACACACACACACACACACACACACACACACACACACAAATACACGCGCACATGCACACCTGCATTTGCCCCGTTTGCACCTGTACTTTTCTCCCACAGGTACAGCTAGTCCTCAGCACAAGCTGAGGACACGGGACCTCTCTCAATTTACTGAAGAACTCTCCAGATGCCATAGAGAGACAGTATCAGTCTGAACTGCAGAACCCAAAAATAAACGGAAGGTTTCAGATAAGCCAATAGTCAGGGGTAGGCAGAACAACACTTCCAACATAAATCAGGACATCATGGCTTCACTAGCAACCCTCAAAATTGATGGATACTCCAATTCATCAGAAGCACAGGAAAATGACTTTAAAGCTATGCTTGCCCAATTATTTGAGGCTCATAAAGACAAACAACTCTCTCAGAACAATAACCATGCAAATTCAGTCAGTTAAAGAGGAAATGAACAAATCTTTCAAAGATTTGGCCAGTCAATTGGAGGAAATGAAAGAAGAAATAGACAAAATTCTTAAAAAAACACAGGCAAACATAGCCAAACAAACAGAGGCACAAGTAGAGATAAAATTAGTGGCATGTAGAAAGGAAATAAACAAAATAATAGAGACCATCATAGAGAGAAAAGAATCCACATTCAAACAGATGAAGGAAATGGTGCAAGGCATGAAAACAGAATCAGAATCAATAAAGAAAACACAAACTGAGAAAAACCTGGAGCTGGAGAACTTGGGGAAAAGATTAGGAACCACAAAGGTAAGCATCACCAACAGAATACAAGAGATGGAAGAGAGAATCTCTGGAGCTGAAGATACACTCGCAGAAATTGATACTTCTCTCAAAGAAAAAGTAAAATCAGAAAAGTCCCGAACACAAAATATCCAAGAAATCAAGGACGCCATGAAAAGACGAAATCTAAGAATAATAGGAATCGATGAAAAAGAAGACTCCAGGCTCCAAGGTGCAGAAATATATTTTCAAGAAAATTATAGAAGAAAATTTTCCCAACATAAAGAAAGAGATGTTCAGAAATATATAAGAGGCCTACAGAACACCAAACAGACTAGACCAGAAAAGAAACACATCACGTCACATGATAGTCACAACACTAAATCTACAGAACAAATAAAAGATATGAAAAGCAGCAAGGGAGAAAGGCCAAGTAACATATGAAAGTAGACCTATCAGAATCACACTGGACTTCTCATCAGAAACTATGAAAGCCAGAAGGGCCTGGGCAAGTGTCATGGAGACTCTAAGAGATCACAAATGTCAACCCAGACTACTATACCCTGAAAAGCTTTCAATCAGCATAGATGGAGAAAACAAAATATTCCATGAAAAAACTAAATTTATTCAATATCTTCACAGCAAACCAGCCCTTACAGAAGATACTAGAAGGAAAACTCCAATCCAATGAAAACAACTTCACATAAGAAAACATGGCATACAGATAATATACCCCCAAAAATGAAAAGAAAACAAGCAATGAAACACAGTAAGACCACTGACTCCAATACAAAAGAAACTAACATTTATTGGTCACTATTATCTATCAGCATCAATGGACTCAACTCGCCAATAAAAAGACACAGACTAACAGAATGTGTGCGTTAACAAAATCCAACATTCTGCTGCATCCAAGAAACGCACCTCTGCAACAAAGATAAACACTACCTCAGAATAAAGGGCTGGAAAAATGCCTTTCAAGCAAACAGACCCAGAAAACAAGCTGGGGAGGCTATCCTAATATCTAATAAAATAGACTTTCAACAAAAATTAATCAAAAAACATGAGGAGGAACACTACATTCTCATCAAAGGAAAAATCCATCAAGAGGACATCACAATTCTGAACATCTATGCTCCAAATACAAGAGTGCTTACATTCATAAACGAAGCATTATTAAAACTCAAATCATACATCGATCCCAACACCTTAATAGTGGGAGACTTCAACACCCCACTTTCACCAAGGGACAAATCATCTAGATAGAAAACTAATAAGGAAATAAAGGCACTTACAGAGTTCCTAAATCAAATGGACCTAATAGATGTCTACAGAACTTTCTACCCAAACTCAAAAGAGTATACCTTCTTTTCAGCACCTCATGGAACCTTCTCCAAAATAGACCATATAGTTGGTCACAAAGCAAACCTCAACAGATACAAGAAGATTGAAATAATCCCCTGTATTCTGTCTGACCACCATGGAATAAAGCTGAACATCAACAACAATGGAATTAGAAAAAAGGTTAGTAGCACATGGAAACTGTACAACTTGCTGCTCAATGATAGCTGGGTAAAGGAAGAAATAAAGAAATTAAAGACTTCCTAGAATTCAATAAAAATGAAGGTACAACATATCATAATTCATGGGACACAATGAAAGCATTGCTCAGAGGAAAATTCATAGCAGTAAATGCCTTCAAAAAAAAATTTGTGACATCGCATACAAGCAACTTAATGGCCCAACTGAAAACCCTAGAAAAAAGGAAGCAGATACACCCAGGAGGAGCAGACAGCTGGAAATAATCAAACTCAGGGCTGAAATCAACCAGTTAGAAACAAATAAAAATATTCAAAGAATCAATGAAACCAAGAGCTGGTTCTTTGAAAAAATCAACAAGATAGACAAACCTTTAGCCAAACTAACTAAAAGGCAGAGAGAAACTATCCAAATCAGCAAAATCAGAAATGAAAAGGGGGGCATAACTACAGACAGTGAGGAGATCCAAACAATCATTATGTCATACTACAAAAGCCTACATGCCACAAAATTCGAAAATCTAAAAGAAATGGACAATTTTTTGATAGATTCCATTTACCAAAATTAAGTTAGATCAGGTAGAAAGATTAAATAGTCCTATTTCCCCCAAAGAAATAGAAGCAGTAATCAACAGTCTCCCCTCAAAAAAAAAAAAAAAAAAAAAAAATCCTGGCAGGATGGATTCAGTGCAGAATTCTACCAGACCTTCAAAGAAGTGCTAACTCCAATTCTCTCCAAACTATTCCACAAAATAGAAACAGAAGGAACATTACCAAACACCGTAGATTTGGAAAGGCACAGGGAAGAGCCGAGGAAGGAAAGGTGGGATTGGGAGGGAATAAGGGAGTGGGATACAGCTGGGATACAGAGTTAATAAAATGTAACTAATAATAATAATAATAATAATAATAATAATAATAAAGAGAAAAAACAGGATGTTATAAAAGATTTTTCCACATAGATGATTAGATATATTGTTCTTACCTTTTAATAGCTTGAACACACATACAACTCATATGGATGCCAATGTAAGAATCCATCAATATGCTGAAGGGCTTTATTGATCTCTTTCTCTTTGATATATAATAAATTAAATATATATTTGCATATATATACACATATAATATATATGTGAATATGGAAAAAAACTGATCTGATTTTTATCAGTTATATTGCTGTAAAGACAGCTTAGTCAGTCTTGTCTCATCAGGAGCAATGTGAAAAATACAGCTGAATTACATGATCTTGAAACTCAAGTGAGAAGAATTTCAAGTATCTTTTTTCAATCTTAATTCATTTAAAAATTGCTTAAGTAGAAGTCTTTTTTTTTCTTTTGGGTTTTATAAGATAGGGTTATTATGGCCTTGGATGTCTTGGAACTCACTCTGTACTCCAGGCTGAATTCAAACGCACAGAGATCAGCCTGCCTCTGCCTCTGCCTCTAGAGAGCTAGAATTAAAGGCATGCACCTCCACTGCCCAGCTTTAAGTAGACATTCTAATTTCAAAAAATGAAAAAAAGAAAACAAAAAGACAGAAAGATAAAATAAAAGAAAAAAGAGAGGTATGTAAAATGGATAACTTTCCAAATGAACAATTATTTTTTCACTTATGAATATCATAAACTTATTTGAATTTAGAACTTTATGTTTTTCTAAATCACTTGGCCTGGTTTCCAGAAGAAAATTGTTATAGAAACAAAAACATTTCACTTTAATAAGAGTGCTTCTTTAAGTAGATCTTGTATAAGTAGAATCTGCATGACAATGTAAGAATATATCAATATGCTGAAGGCCTGTCTTGGTCTCTTTCTCTTTGGAACATAATAAATTATGTCCCAAATTTTCAGCGTAATGATATAGGTGAAATTTGGGACAAGGTCATAAATTTAATATGAAACTATTACTACCTCTGAACTCACAGGTAAGTGGAAAGCACAAATTAAGAAACTGAAATAAAAGTATGGGGGAAACTGATTTAACTGAAGACTAGAATTGAGGGATTCTCAAACAGAATCACCTGGAGTGCTGGTAAACACAGGGATGGATGGTTTTTATCCAGAGAGGTTTCTTATTTATTAGACTTGAGTGGAGGCCAATCTTGGCATTCCTAACAAATTCTCTGGTGATGCTGACAATGCATGTGTGGAGGGCATGGTTTGATAACCACTACACTAAAGTACTGGGTTTGGATTTATTTTACCATAATCAACATTCAAACCTTTTGTTTAGAGTATTCCTGTTCCAAACACTCAACGGTAGCACAGATGATATTCATGTTTAGTAGTTATTCCTTTTTTCCCTCCGTTTGTTTTGAGGGAAAATGGAAGAAGTACAAGTTATATAAAATCAGATGCTGGATATTTGCTGATTTTTTATGGTCAAGTTTCTCATTTGTGAAGATTTTTCTTACTTGGTTCAATAGTCTGAACAATTGCAAGTGCAGACTAAGAATTCTTTCTAGAACTGCATATTAAAACAGAAACAGATACCGTATTGCAAAGATGGCTCAGCCAGTGCAGTACTTACCATGAAAGCAAAATTGTCTGAGTTTGAATTCCCATCAGCTATGTAAGAAGCCATGTAGGTATCACTAGGGAGACAGGTCAAATTTTGGTTTTTAGAATTAGCAGGAATCAGTCCTCTCTTGGGAGTCTTTCATGGGGCAGGGTGTTACATCACAGTTTGTGGCACCTAGAAAGCTGTTTTCTCCCTGTGCTTTGTGGTCCAATTTTCCCAGTGTTAATTTTTCAGTATCAGTATCTGAGGGCACACATCATTTTCCTCACCATTGTAGTTGATAATTTTTGTCTTAACAATGCTTGTGAGGTGTTTATATAGAGATGGTTCTGTGGTTCTCCAGATCTTATATTCTTCTTGGGTGGGAGAGGAGATGGAGTTCAGAAATATTACTAGTTCAATAATTTCTGCTTTTCCCTGCCAAAGGTTTTGGTTGTAGAGGAAAAATCTAGGGATTTCTTCCTCCTCACCCCAAGATAATTATTAATGTTGTAGGTGGTAGTGGGTAGTTTCTTAGTCTTCCCATCACACAGTTTACTGTGTCATACAAAATTTTGTTTTCTGCCTTCGCAGATGTTTTTATAGTCTATCTCTCTCCCTAACTAGTAATTATTTGTAAAGCTTTCAAAACAATAATTTTAAAACAATATTACAAAATTAATCCATTCTCCAAAGAGATTCGATGACAATAAAAGAAAAAGTATTTTCCCAATTAAACCATTCAGCAATATAACAATGCCAGCATTTAATGAATACCATTTGCTATAATTCCATGTGAATGTACAAATCTGAGTGTGACAGTAATTACTGGGTCAGAAAAATATGCCACGTTTAATCACAAACATTTCTGGGAGATATTGTTTCTTGTTTTGGCTTTCTGATAGAATTCTAGCATTTTTTGTGCCCAGACTCAAAGAATTTTCAACACAAATTTTCCATTGACTTTAGAAACTTCAATTGGCAGTGTGAAAAAATAATTTTCAATAATGACCTCCAAGACAATATTGCTATGAGCCTTCTAAAATAGTTCTTATTTTCCTTGGATGACAAAATAAAATCAGAGAAGATCCATTACCTTTATCCATTATTTTCTGCTGGTAATTCTGTTATGATACACTGATAACAAAAGATGCAATTCATAGACATGACTGAAAAGTGACAAGTCTTCAGATTCAAAGTAAATATTTTAATGATAACATACCAGAAAGATTTAAAAGTCACAGTTTTATTTCTTAATATTTTGTTGCATTTCTCACAACAATTACAGTAACTGACAACATTCAGATCTCTGACTCAGAAGTAAAGATCACCTTCTCATAATTCCTCAAGATCCATCTATACCACTGATAGGCATATATCCAAAAGATGCTAAAGTATAAAATAAGTACATTCCTCAACCATGTTTATAGAAGCTTTATTCATAATAGCCATAATATTGAAACAACCCACATATCCCTCAACTGAGTAATGGATACAGAAATTGTGGTACATTCACACAATGGAATGATACTCAGCAATTAAAAACACTGAAATCATGAAAATTTTAGGCAAATGGTGGGAACTAGGAAAGATCATCCTGAGAGAGCTATCTCAGAAACAGAAAGACACACATGGTATATACTCACTTATAAGTGGATATTAGGCATACAATATAGGATAAACATACTAAAATCAGTATACCTAAAGAAGCTAAGCAAGGAGGAAGATTCTAGGTAAGGTGATCAATCCTCACTCAGAAAGACAAGAGGGAAGAACATAGGAAGAGGGAGAAAACAGGGAACAAAACAGGAGCCTACCTCAGAAGGCCATTGAAAGATTTACCCAGCAAAGTACCCAAGTTGATGCTGAGACTCATAACCAAATTTTGGGCAGAGTTCAGGGAATCTTATGAAAGAAGGGGGAGATAGGAAGACCTGGAGGGAATAGGAGCTCCAAAAGGAGAGCAACAGATCAAATTATTCTGGGCACAGGGGTCTTTTCTGAGACTGACACTCCAACCAAGGACCTTGTATGTAGATAAACTTGAACCCCTAGAACCCCTGCACAGATGTAGCCCATGGAAGCTCCATGTCCAACTGGGTTCTCTGGTAATGATGACAGAAACTGTCTCTGATGCGAACTCAGTGGCTAGTTTCTTGTTTCCCTCCCGCTGAGTGGAGAGCAGGATTATCAAGCCGCAGAGAAAAACAATGCAGCCAGCCCTGATGAGACCAGGTAGGCTAGGGTCAGATAGAAGGAAAGGAGGACCTCCTCTATCAGTAGACTTTGGGAGGGACATAGGAGGAAATGAAGGAGGGTGGGTGGGATTGGGAGGAGGTGAGTGAGGGTGCTACAGCTGGGATAGAGAGTGAATAAACTGTAATTTATAAGAAATATATTTTTTAAAAAAATTAAGAAAAAGAAGATTCCAGGCTACAATGCCAGAAAATATTTTCAATAAAATTATAGAAGGACATTTTCCTAACTTAAAGAAAGAGATGTCCATAAACATACAAAAGGCCTACAGAACAACTAATGTTTTGATGGCATTTGGCATAATTTGGTTTCTAATTTGTCTTTTTTGTACAGTTTTTCAGCAAATACAAAATCATTATGGGAAACAGAAACATCCACTTCATTTCAATTTCCCATTACACCAGTATATACTTTGTTCTGGCATGGCATGTATTGAAGGATGGTGTAAGAATCATTTTCAATTTTATTTATAAGTTACTGTAGACCCAACACATATATTTGAGACATATATATTTGAGAGCTCTGGCAGTTCTGGAATTCACTATGTAAAACTGCCAACATCTGTCTTCCCACTGAGTGATTGGATTAGAGGTGTATGCTACCATACCCGACCTCATAGAAAACTCTTAAATTGAGAAAATTAAAATCATATGCTTTATATATACTTGTAAAAAATGACCAATGACTTTTAATTTCAGTGATGAGAGTTAAATTCAGCTCATTATTCATACTACACAAGAGCCATACTGCTAAGCTAAACCCCTGGCCTAAACCTAAACTGTTTCTATTTTTGTTATGTTTTGTTTTGAGAAAGGATTTAATTTAGCTGTGACTGGTATATAGACAAAGATCAATTTGAATTCCTGATCCTCTTGTCTAGGCAATCCTGCCAAGGGCAAGGACTGTGTTATGTACAACCTAATCAGATATTTTCAACCAATATTTAACCATATGTTCCAATGATGATTCTACATTGTTAAATTCCACATTGTCTCAAGGAATGACAAATACCAAATTTCGAGAATATGCTTGTGTATATTAAACATTTAGTTTCAAATTTAAATTAATTTTAAAATGCTTGATAGGAGAAATTATCACGGTGAAATATATTCCATATTAAAACTAATTAAGTTATTTGTATAATGCTCTCGGTAGATTTGAATATTACTTGTGTTGAGTTGTTTTCCTAGTTCACATGCTGCAGCCTGGTTAACACATGAAAAACAATGTTGTTTTTTTTTTAATTTTATTTTATCCTAGTTCTTTTTGCTGTTGTTTCTTATTTGTTTTGGGGGTCTCTTTCTTTTTTAGGTGAAGGAAAGACTTGCTCTGGCTCTCTTGAAATTTGGTATTGATGAAGCTGGCCTTGGACTCACAGAAGTATTCCTGCTTCTGCCTCCTGAGTGCTAGGATTAAGAGCATGCACCTCCACTCCTAGCTTAGATTTTTTTTAAGCCCCTAGAAAATTTGGAAGCTGAAATGTTTTCTGCCCATTGGATTTGTTCTTTTATCATTGGGTTATTTTATCCATAACTTAGGCAAGTTTTGCTAATTAGTAGAATTAGATCATGTAATGTTTGTGTGGGAAGATTTATTTTGAGTATTTAAGGGTGCTGGCACAACTCAGCTATTTATCTTGAACTATTTATGAACGGTCATTTCACCCTGTCATGAAGTATATATTTAGTATGTTGACAACTAGTAGTTCATATGAAAATAATGTAAAAGTATATGCACATACATATTTGGATAATCCAAACTTAATCCTTTAATGCTCCCATGTAAAAACCACAAGTTCCATAGTAGGAATCACTATATAAAACAAAGAAGTAATAAAAGAAATTGCTAGTTCTTGGTTGCTAGAACATCCTGTGTGCTAGTTTCCAGGCACAGGCTGCACATGCAGTTCCAGGGACAGCAGAAGTGAGGAGAGTCCCCAAACCATCTATGAGCTAGTACCTGGACACCAGGTCAGCCTGTGGCCTCAGGGACAGTGGCCATTGGAAACTACTAACAGAGGGAAGATCTGACCCACCCCTCTGTGCGCTAGTTCCCAAGTACCAGTTCAGATTATTGGAAATTACCAGAAGAGGTAAGGTCTGTTCAATGACTTCCACAAGCCAACTCTTGGATGGCCAGCTCTGCCTGAAGTCCCACAACAGCAAACATTGGAGACTACAGGCACAGAGGAGGTCGACATCAGTGACTAACAAAGATGACAGTCATCAGGGACTACCATGGACCTCCAAGTCTGCCAACACCACTGACAACCAGATGGCTAGAGGATAACATAAGACACACTAAAAAAGGCAGTGGGGCAATATAGCACCACCAGAACACAACTATCTTACTCCAACAAATCCTGTCTTTCCTAATACACTTGAAGTGCATAAAAATGATCTTAATTCTGAGGTTTTGAAAATGATAGAAGTCTTGAAAGATGAAAATAAATCCCTCAGAGAAATACAGAAAAACACAATCAAACAGATGAAAGAAATGAATAATTTCTTAAAGAAATACAAAAACAAACAAACAAACAAGCAAACAAACACAAAAACAAGCAATCGGGAAAAGGAAATGACACTAAAACTGTTCAAGACCTGAAAAGGGAAATAGAAGCACTAAAGAAAAATAGAAGCAATAAAGAAAAATCTGAGAGAATATATAGGAAAGATGCAAAGCTCACCAACAGAATATGAGAGATAGAAGAAAGAATCTCAGGCATAGAAGATACAATAGAACACATTGACAGAAAGGTTAAAGAAAATGTTAAATATACAAAGTTTCTAACAAAAAACATCCAAGAAATTTGGACACTATGAAAAGACCAAACCTAAGGTTAATAGAAATAGAAGAAAGAGAAGATTGCCAGCTCCAAGGCCCCAAAGTATTCATAGAAGAAAAATTTCCTAACTTAAAGAAAGAGATGCCTATAAACCTACAAAAAGCCAACAGAAAACCAAATAGAATGGAGCAAAAATAAAGTCCTCTTGCCACATAATAATAAAAACACTAAATATACAAAGCAAATAAAAAATATTAAAAACCTCAAGGGATAAGTGCTAAGTAATATATAATGATAGGTCTACTAGAATTACATCAGACAAGACTTTAAAAGCCATAGGAGCCTGGACAGACATTATGCAGTTCCTAAGAGACCAGAGATGTCAGCCCAAAATACTATACGCAGCAAAAATTTCAATCATCGTGGATGAGAAAACAAGATATTCAATGACAAAACCAAATTTAAACAACATCTCTACATCAACTCAGGCTTACAGAGGGCACTAATTAGAAAACTCCAACACAACAAGGGTAACTACACCTGAGATAACATAGGAAATAACTAATTTCACACCAGCAAAAACAAAAGAAAAGAAGCATGTGCACTCACACTACAACCATCAATATCAAAGTTACAGGAATCAATAATCATTGGTCATTAATATTTCTCAACATCAATGGACCCAACTCCCTAATAAAAAGAAACAGGTTAACAGAGTAATTCATCATTTTGTTGCATACAAGGAACATACCCCATCGACAAAGATAGACCATATCAGAGTAAAGGGTGGAAAAAGGTGTCTAAACAAAGAGACCTAAGGAATAAGCAGGCATAGCAATTCCAATATCTAATAGACTTTCGAGCAAAAGTTTTGATACAGAAATTGTGGTACATTTACACAATGGAATATTACCCAGCAAATAAAAACAAGGAAATAATGAAATTTGCAAGCAAATGGTGGGGTTGGGTGGGGTTGAGGGAGAGGGCTACAGCTGGGATACAAAGTGAATAAACTGTAATAAATAAAAAAATAAAATTAAAAAAGTAATCAAGAGTAATTAAAGGAAAACTCTACCAATGTGGTATCCCAATTCTGACCATTTATGCCACAAATGCAAGAGTACCAACATTCATAAAAGAAATATTACTACAGCTTAAATCACACAGGAAACTGCATATATTTCTAGTGGGAGATTTCAATACCTCACTCTTACCACTGTATATGTTGAGACAGAAATTGAACAGATAAATAATTAAACTGAATTTATTAATTAAACGGCCCTAACCAATAACTACAAAACACTTCACCCAAACACAAAAGAACATACCTTCTCAGCACCACATGGATTTTTTTTCCAAATACTCTGTCACAAAGCAAGCCTCAACACATACAAGAAGATTTAAATGACCCCTTGTATTTCATCAGACCACCATGGATTAAAGCTGGAACTCAACAACAGAAAAGAAAGCTTAAAACCTCATGGAAACAGAACCTTTCTCAAACCAATGACCACTGAGTCATTGAAATTAAGGGATGAAATTAAGAAAGAAAGTAAAGACTTTCTAGAATTCAATATAAATGAAGTCACAACTTACCTAAACATATGGGACACAGTGAAAGCAGTGCTAAGAGGAAAGTTCTTAGTTCTAAGCACCTTCATAAAGAAACTGGAGAAGTCACATACTGGCAACATAACAGCTCATCTGAAAGCTCTAGAACAAAAATCGGCAATCACATCAAACAGGAGTATACATCAGGGAATAAACTCGGGAATAAAACCAATAACTTTGAAACAAAGAAAAATACAAAGAATCAAGAAAACCAAGAGCTGTTTTTTTTGAAAAATAGACAAGATAGACAAACCCTTAGCCCCCACCACCAAAAAAGGCAGGGGGTATCCAAATTAGCAAAATTAGAAATAAAGGGAGGATATACCAACAGACACTTAGAAAATTCAAAGCATCATTGGGTTGTACTTCAAAAGCCTACATGCCAAAATCTTCCAAAATCTAAATAAAATAGATGACTTTCTTGATAGATACTACTTACTAACCTTAAATTAAGATCATGTAAACAACTGAAATAAACCTATAACCCCCAAGGAAATAGAAAAATTCCTTAAAATCTCCCACCCCCCAAAAAAACCCAAAACAACAACAAAAAACAGGTCTAAATGATTTCAGTGCAAAATTTTACCAGACTTTCAAAGACAAGCTAATAGCAATATGCCTCAAACAATTTGACAAAATAAAAACTGAAGGAACATTGCCAAACTCATTCAATAAGGCCACAGTTACCCTGATACCTAAAAAGACACAATCAAAACGAGAATTTCAGACCACTTTTCATTATGAACATTGATGCAAAAATACTCATTAAAATACCCACAAACAGAATTCAGGAACACATCAAAAATATTATCTACCATGATCAGGTAAACTGGATTCCAGGGATGCAGGAAGAGTTCAACATACACAAATATATCAATGTAATCCACCATATAAACAAACTGAAAGACAAAAAAACACATGATCATCTCATTAGACTCTGAAAAAGCTTTTGACAAGATCCGACACCACTTCATGTTTAAAGGCTTAGATCATGGATACAAGGCACATCCATAAACACAACAAAGGCAAATACACAGCATACCAATAGCCAATATCAAGTTAAACCAAGAGAAACTTAAAGCAACCCACTAAATCAGGGATAAGACAATTCTGCCACTTCCCTCCACATCTCTTGAATACAGTCCTTGAAATCCTAGCTAGAGCAATAAAACAACTAGTGGAGGTCAAGGGGATGCAAATTGGAAAGGAAGAAATCAAAGTATCAGTATATGAGAGTATACATAATATACCCCAAAGATTCTACTGGTGAACTCCAACAGCTGAAAAACACCTTCAACAAAGTGGCTGGATACAAAATTAATTCAAAAAAATCAGTAACCCTCCTGTGTATAACCATTAAACAGGCAAAGAAAGAAATTAGAAAAACAAGACCCTTCACAGTAGTCACAAATAATATAAAGTATCTTCAGGTAATTCTAACCAAGCAAGTGAAAGACATGTATGAAAGTAACAGTAGGGGTTTGAGGATTTAGCTCAGTGGTAGAGTGTTTGCCTAGCAAACGCAAGGCCCTGGGTTTGTCCTCAGCTCTGAAAAAAAAAAAAAAAAAGAAAGAAAGAAAGAAAGAAAGTAACAATAGCACTCCTGTAAACAAGCCATAAACAGGCTGAGAATGAAATTAGGGAAACAACATCCTTCACAATAGCCATGAACAATATGAAGTATCTTGGTGTAACTCTAACCAAGCAAGTAAAAGACCTGTATGACAAGAACTTCAAGTCTCTGAAGAAAGAAAGTGAAGACAATATCAGAAAATAGAAAGATTTCCCATGCTCATGGATTGGTAGCATTGACATAGTGAAAATTTCCATCTTACCAAAGTAATCTACAGATTCAATGTAATTCCCATCAAAATTCCAACAGAATTTTTTTCAGCACTTGAAAAAAACAATTTTCAATTTCATATGGAAAAACAAAAATCCCAGAATATCTAAAACAAATCAGTACTTCTGGAAGTGTCTCCATCCCTGATATCAAGCTGTACTATAGAGAAACAGTAAAAAAAAAAAAAAAAAAAAAAAAAACTGCATGGTACTGGCATAGAAATAGGCTGGTGGATCAAGGGAATTGAACTGAAGGTCCAGAAACAAATCCTCACATCTATGTACACTAGATTTTTCACAACGAATGCATACAATAGCAAAGTGACAGAATATTTAACAAATGCTGCTTGTCTAACTGGATGTCTACATGTAGAAAATATAAACAGAACCATATTCATCATTCTGCACAAAATTCATGTCCAAGACCAAGGACCTTAACATAAAACCTGAGACACTAAATCTATCAGAAGAAAAAAATAACTAAGATCCTTGAACTCATTAGCACAGGAGAGAAATTCTTGAACAGAACACCAATAGCTCAGGCTCCAAGATCAACAATCAACAAATGGGATCTCTTGAAACTGAAAAGCTTTTATGATACAAAGGACACTGTCAACAAAACAAATTGGTAGCCTACAGATTGGGAAAATATCTTTATCAAGCTGACATCTGACAAACAGCTAATATCCAAAATATATAAAAGAAATCAAGAAATTAAACAACAACAAACCAAATTATCCAATTAAAATGGGTACAGGGCTAAACAGAGAATTCTCAACAGAGGAACCTTGAATGTCCGAGATACCTAAAAAATGCTCAGCATCATTAGCCATCAGAGAAATGTAAATCAAAATGACTCTGAGATTCCCTCTCACACCTGTCAGTATGGCTAAGATCGAAAACTCAAATGACAGCATATGCTGGTACTCTCTCCATTGCTGGTAGGAGTGCAAACTGGTACAACCGCTTTGGATATCAATATGTAGTTTTCACAGAAAATTGAGAAAAACACTACCTCAAGACCCAGCTATAGCATTCCTGGGCATATACCCAAATGGTCTTCTATCATACAACAAGGACATTTGCTCAACTATGTTCATAGTAGCTTTATTCATAATAGCCAGAAACTGGAAACAACACAGATGTCCTTCAACCAAAGAATGGATAAATAAACTGTGGTGAAATTTACACAACTGAATACTACTTAGCTATTAAAAACAAGTAAATCATGAAATTAGCAGGGGAATGGATGGAACTGAGGTAGAAAAGATCATCCTGAGTTATGTAATTAAGACCCAGAAAGACACATATGATATGTACTCACTTAGAAGCAGATGTTAGCCATATAATATAGGAAATCCATACTAAAATTCACAGATCCAAAGAAGCTAACTAAGTAACAAGGATGGCCTAAGAGAGGCTGCGTGGATCTCACTGAGAAGGGGAAATAGAAAAGACAAAGGAAGTGTTCAAAAAAAGGGAACAAGATAGAAGAGGGAGTGCTCAGGGAAATGAATTGGGAATCTAATGTGAGGAGAAGAAGGGAGAGGACCAAGAATGACAGAGGGCATGCAGAGAGAAGAGAAACTGTGACCTGGGCATCTCTCAGATAGACTGGAGACCGATGACAGGGAGGGATTCTGAGAGAATTTGGGCATTATTCTAGCAGAGACCCGTACTATTGGAAGACAAGGAGACTGAAGAGTCCACACTCTAACCAGTCAGGACTCCAAGTGAGGGAGGGGAACACTAACCCACTTACAAAAACTTTTATCCAATACTTACCCTGCCTACAAATGTGCAGGGATAAAGAAAGAGACTGTGGGAATGTCCAACCAATGCCTGGCCACACCATGGGAGAGAGCCAATCCCTAATACTATTAACAACACCTTGCTACGCTTGCAGACAGAAGCCTGGCATAGCTGTATGTTGAGAGGTTTCACCCAGAATTGGATGGAAACAGATGCTGAGACTCACAGCCAAAAATTGTGTGGAAGAGTGAGAGCAAGGATAGAAGGAACGGAGAGAACAGGAACTCCACAAGAAGACCAACAGGGCCAACAAACCTGGGCCCTGTGGAGACTGAAACAGCAAACAAGGATCATGTATGAATTGGAACTAGACCCCCTACACTTATGTGCAAAATAAAGACTTTGATCTTCATGTTGACCCCCCAGCAAGGGGAGCAGGGACTATCTCTAACAAGGACTCTCTTTGATTTTTTTGATCATTTCCCCATGGCTGTGGTGCCTGGCCAAGCCACTGTGGTAAAGGATGTACTCAGTCCTGATAACACTTGATGTTCTGGGGGAGATAGGTGTGGGGCTCCTCTTTTCTGAGTGGGAGGGGAGGAGGGATATGGGGAAGAGGGAATGAGGTTGGGACCAGGAGGAGAGGAGGGAGGGGGCTATAATTGAGATGTAAAGTCAATCAATAGAAGTTTTAAATGTTTCCTGATTTTCAATAAATATCATAATGAAAAAATGTAGGAAATTATGAAAATGTATGTCTGATTGATAAATATGAGTAGAAAAATGAAAACTAAATTTAGTTTTGAAGTATCATCTTGCAGCTAACTCCCTGGAAGTTTCATTATAGTGAGGAGGTTTTAAGAAGCCAATATAGTTACTCTGAGTGAGAAGAAACCTCATAGGTTAATATATATGAATGCTTGGTCCACAGCTGGTGGATTGTTCAGGAAGGATTAGGAGGTATGGCATTTTGGAGGAGGTATTGTTAAACTTAAAAAGTGGGAAGAGAAAGAACAGTTCCACAATTACCCAATTCAAGCAAGTTTTATTCAGTACTGACCAGGAAAATGGGCACTGGCCAGGTCCATACCTGGTATTTCCAGAGAATGCCTGTGAGCTATGTTGGTCAAATATATGTATATATATATGCCAAACCCACAAGTTTATGTACTTTTGACCTTCATTGAATTTTTTGGAAAGCATACATATTGAAATACTTCCTGCCTACATACCTCCAACCTACATGTGGTCAAGCATAATTTGGTCAACCAAAATTGTTTAGGTACATATAATTATGTGACTTGTTATCTTATCGGAAAACAGGCTACAGCATCTCAAGCAGTATCTGTTTTAGGCAAGTGGGGCTTACAGGTTAAATTTAGCCCTTACAGTATGCCCCTGGGAGTGGACTCAGAGTTTTCAAAACTTACAACAGGTCCTCCCCACTCTCAGCCTCTTACTGTTTATCTGCCTGCCTGCTGCCTGATGATTAGGATATGTCTGAGGTACTACTCAAGCATCATGCCTCCCTGCCTGCTACCACACTCCTTGTCATGATGGTCATAAACTCAACCTCTGAGACTGTAAGCATGTTCCAAATTAATTTTGTGGTTGATTTGTCATTTTTTGAGACAGTGTTTTTTGTTTTGTTTTGTTTTGTGTGTGTGTGTGTGTGTGTGTGTGTGTGTGTGTGTGTGTGTGTGTAGCCTTGGCTATCCTAGATTCACTTTGTAGAACAGGCTGGCTTTAACCTCACAGAGATCCGCCTGCCTCTGCCTCCTTGAATGCTGGGATTAAAGTTGTGTACCTAAAAGCTTTTTTAAATAAACTGTCTTGATCATGTGTCTCTTCACAACAATAGAAAAGTATCTTAAGGCAAGGCCTCAGGACTATTGTTGGGATACTCCTGAGGATGATAGAGGTCCATAGAAAGAATGGGAGATAGATGACTTTTATCAATTCTAAATGGAATTCAGTAAAACACCATCACAGTAAATTATGCTTTAAAGATAGTGTCTCATGGTTTGAGTGTGTCCTTTCAAATTTTGAGTGTTTCAGTTATGTTGGTGAAAGACTAAGTAATTAAAAACTAGGTTCTGGGGGTACTGAGCTAACATGTTTAAAACATATCAGGCCAGTTGACCTTGCTGCTTCTAGGTAGATCCAACCAACTGCAGGGAAGAGCTGACCTTGCTGCTCCTTAGAGGTATTGTTGCAAGAAAGTGGCCTGGATGGCCTTGTTCTTGGAGGTAGCACAGACTGAGTTAAGGGGCCTCTCTCCCCTAACAACAGTATATTTGTCCAGGACAGGACTGGAACCCAAGGCCAGCCATTTCCCTTCACCATCCCCTCCCCCCCCCCAGCAAAAGAGAACAAAGAAAGCCAAAACCATTCATGGTCCTGGTACTTTCCCATAGCATACACTTTATGAAATGTAACATCCCCTTTTTCTGTATTAACCAATAGAAGCTTGCTAGGCTAGAATCCCCTGCTTTGGGTGCATTGGGAGGGACTGGGACCTATAAATCACCCACAATCCTGAGCTTAGGGCTCTCAGCTGGATATGCTTTGGTGTCTGCGGGAGTCCAGCCCAGGCTATGAATAAAGATCCTTGTGTGTTTTGCAATGGACTTGCCTCCTGTTGGTCTTTTGGGGATCTTGTGAATAGGGCACAACATTGGTATTCAGGGACATGACAGATGTTAGACCTAAGAGAGGAAGTGGTGTGATTATATTTTATCAGACTGTTTCACTAACTACTGTGTTAATAAGGCACATATTATGTAGTTACATTTTAATTAAAATAAAATAATTTTTAAGAGAGAAGTTGGGTCACCAATAGTGACTAGGCAAGGAATTCTATGTCTACTTAGTAGGGTCAGCATCTTTATAATGATTAGAAACAGACTTGTTTTTCTGAAAAGCTAGCTTGCTTCATTATAAAACCACCCAGTTTTCATGCCTTCTGAGATATGAAAATATACCAAAAACATCTTTCATCAAACAATGAATGGTGATTGCTAATGCTTGAGTTTCTCAGCCTTTAGAACTGTAGGAAGAAACATACTTACGTTCTCTATAAATTTTTGAGTAATAGGTATTCTTTTTAAAACACCAAAACATGGATTATTAATACACAAAAAAAATATTGGTACTTATCACTAATACATAAAGATCACTTCCTAATTTTTTATTGTATTTAAACATTTTGCCATCTAAAACATTATTTAACATAGTACATGCTGTATACATATGCACTACATTCTGGTTATTCTACTGTGGATTTTTAAAGTATTTTCTTAAGCAACACAGGTTTGCAAAGACAGTACATTTTCTTAGTCTTTTTGATTAGTTAATGCACTCACTTCTTTCAACAAGTTACATTGTGACCATGTATTCATATGCCAGTTACCTTCTCTTTTGAACATTTCTTTAGTAATAATGATTCATACAAAGTTCATGATCCAAGCATTATTCAAATAGCTGTGTGTATGCAGATTTAAGCAACATCACAATATCTTATGAAAAAGATTCTATTATTCTCATAAGCACAAGTAAATTTAGTAAACTGGTCAAGGCAGCATAAAAAGTGTCTTAATTTTGGTTTTATTATTCTGAAAAGACACTATGACTATGGCAACTCATATAAAAGGAGATAAATAATTGGGACTGGCTTACAGTTTCAGATACTTAGTCCCTTAGCATCATGGTGGGAACCATAGCAGACATGGTGCTGAAGAAGGAGCTGAGAGTTTGACATCTTGATCTGAAGGTAGTAGAAAGAGACTGTATATCACACTGGGCATAGCTTCAGCAATTATGACTTCAAAACCTGCTCCCAACAGTTCCTCCAACAAGCTCACAACTACCTACTCCAACAAGGCCACATTTTCTAATTGTGCCACTCCATATGGGCCAAGCATTCAAACACATGAATCTGTGGAGGCCATCCTATTCAAGTAAGTATGGCCAGAACTAAGAAACATGGCTTGGCAAACCATCTTCAAAATCTGTGCGTTGATAAAATGGTACATATTAGGATAAAAATTATTTTTAGTTTTAGGTTATATAATCATGACACTTTGATTAGACATGTAAGAGAATGTGACAAACATGAATGTGAATGTCCTTATGCTTGGAAACACTTTAGTATATGTCCCAAAGGTGGATTTCTATCTTAAATGAAATATCCTAAGCACTGTTAACATACATCCTAAATCAGTTGTTCACAAGCTTAGGAGTAACATGCCACACACTGATGGGCTCTTCAAACTCCCAATATTTCCTCATTCACTATGTCTGTGATGGTATCTGAGACTTTACATCCTGAAATTTTCAGGTGATGCAGATTTGTTTGATGTTGTAACCACACTTGGACAAGTAGTACTGCCGCAGAATATTTGATCTCAAAGTCCTAATTCACGTTTTGGTAACTGCACACATGCCTATTCAATATACATATGCAAGAAAACAACTAGTGAATATACAGATGTAAAACATTCACAGATGATATGTAATTATAAAATAGAAAACAATGCATTCCACCAGTGTAACACACAGCATACTGAATAGTAATCAGTATTTTAAACTAAAGTTTTGCCTTGTATTTCACTGCAACAAAAATTTTCCACCTCTTTTGTGCTATATGGTCTTTAATTTCCTTCTCACTTTCTATTAGATATACATACAAACTCATGAATGCACACACATACACACAAACACAAAAAATTTACTGTCATATACTGCAGTGAGTCTACTTTTTTTCTGTTGGGTGATAATATTGGGGTTCACACAGAACCTTTCCAAAGAGTAACTGTTGTTAATTTTAAAGTGAAATGTGGGTTCCTTAGAATATTATTTACTCATGGATACATCTTATTTGAAAGATGCAAATAGATACTTCATTTTTCCTTTCCTAAATTATACAAAAATATTGAAAGTTATTCCTTCAATTTTGCTTCATTTTGTACTTTCAAATTAATGTCATGATTATTTTTCTTCCTTTACTCATGTTACCTACTTCATTTCTCTGATAAGTTCTCTCTAGCCACCATTTCTGATGTTTTTCATATTTCCTTTTTTTTTTTTTTTTTTTTACAAATTATCACTACTTAAGAATATCATAATGCCTACAGCTGTGTGTGGAGGTAGATCGTTGGTTGGCTGATTTGTTATCAAGTACAATGTTAGAAAATTCATTTTTGATTGCTTATTACAAAAACAATCTAATTTTTCCATGACTGCTAACAGATCTTCCACTTTCAGCAAGTGCAATTTTAATGAAAATATGAAGAAAAATATGTGTTATTAACTTAAATGTATTTTAAATTATAGCAAGATAATTAAATTATAGCCATACATAAAGTAGAAGTCAGAAGACATGGATGCTGAATCACCAAATACAACTTAACACTCCCCAAAAGGTCCTTTACCATTTTCATTTTATTTGTTTAGTTTTTATTTTTTATTTGTTTTGAATTTTATTTTTTTCTTATCAGTTACATTTTATTAACTCTGTATCCCAGCCGTATCACGATCCCTCATTCCCTCCCAGTCCCTCCCTCCCTCCCTCATCTCCACCATGCCCCTTGCCAAGTCCACTGATAGGGGGGAACGCCACCCCATTCATCTGATCCTGTTTTATCAGGTATCTTCAGGACTGGCTGCAAAGCTCTCCTCCGTTGCCTAACAGGACTGCTCCTCCTTTGTGGGGTGGGGAGGCCAAAGAGCCAGTCATTGAGTTCCTGTTAGAAATAGTCCTTGTTCCCCTCACTATGGGAAACCAATTGGTTACTGAGCTACCACAGGCTACATCTGAGCAGAGGTTCTGGGTTACATTCATACATGGTCCTTGGTTGCATGTCAGTCTCAGAAAAGACCCTGTGCCCAGATATATTTGGTCCTTGTGGAGCTCCTATCCTTTCCTCATCAGACTAACTCCCCTTCTTTCTTATGATTCCCTGTACTCTACCAAAGGTTTGGTCATGAGACTTTGCTTTGAAAGTACTGCTAGTTAGAGTTTTTCAAATGCGCTCAGTAGACTCCTGTCAATGTTCGATGCGCATCCAATCTGTCTTTCAAAAGGAGGATTGATAATCTTACCCCATGTCTGCTCTCTTGATTATCTTTTTTAGGTGTATAGATTTCATTATGTTTATCATATCTTATAGGTCTATAAAAGTGAGTATATACCGTGTTTGTCTTTCTCCTTCTGGGATATTTCACTCAGGATGATCTTTTCTAGATCCCACCATTTGCCTGCAAATTTCATGATTTCCTCCTTTTTGATTGCTGAGTAATATTCCATTGTGTAAAAATACCACAATTTCTGTACCCATTCCTCTGTTGATGGACATTTGGGTTGTTTCCAGATTCTGGCTATTAAAAATAAAGCTGCTATAACCATGGTTGAGCAAATATCCCTTTTGTGTACTTGAGCAAAGTTTGGGTATATACCTAGCAGTGGTATAGCTGGGTCTTGAGGAAGCACTATTCCTAATTGTCTTAGAAAGCGCCAGATAGATTCCCAGAGTGGTTGTACCAGTTTACATTCCCACCAGCAGTGGAGGAGGGATCCCTTTCTCCACAACCTCTCCAGCATGTGTTGTCTCTTGAGTTTTTCATTTTGGCCATTCTGATGGGTGTAAGGTGATATCTCAGGGTCATTTTGATTTGCATTTCCCTGATGGCTAATGAGGATGAACATTACTTTAAGTGTTTCTCTGCCATTCGATATTCCTCTACAGAGAATTCTCTGTTTAGCTCTGTTCCCCATTTTTTAATTGGATTACTTGGTTTGCTGCTTTTCAGGTTTTAGTTCTTTGTATATACTGGATATTAGTCCTCTGTCAGATAAAGGATTAGTGAAGATTATTTCCCAATCTGTAGGCAGACATTTTGTTTTGATGACAGTGTCCTTTGCTTTACAGAAGCTGTTCAGTTTCATGAGGTCCCATTTATTGATTGTTGCTCTTAGAGCCTGTGCTGTTGGTGTTCTGTTCAGGAAGTTGTCTTCTGTGCCAATGAGTTCTAGGCTCTTCCCCACTTTTTCTTCTAACAGATTTAGAGTATCTGGTTTTATGCTGAGGTCTTTGATCCACTTGGACTTTAGTTTTGTGCAGGGTGATAAATATAGATCTATTTTCATTTTTCTGCATATGGACATCCAGTTGGACCAGCACCATTTGTTGAAGATGCTGTCTTTTTTCCATTGAATGGTTTTGGCTTCTTTGTCAAAAATCGAGTATTCATAGGTGTGTGGGTTTATTTCTGGGTCTTCTATGCTGTTCCATTGATCCTCCTTTCTGTTTTTATGCCAAGAACATGCAGTTTTTATTACTATTGCTCTGTAGTACAACTTGAGATCGGGGATGGAGATACCTCCAGATGATCTGTTGTTGTACAGGAGATTCTGTTCAACAGAAGATTCTGGGTTTTTTTTTTCTCCATATGAAGCTGAGAATCTTTTTTTCAAGGTCTGTAACAAATTGAATTGGTATTTTGATGGGAATTTCGTTGAATCTGTAGATTGCTTTTGGCAGGATGGCCATTTTCACAATGTTAATCCTAAAATCCATGAGCACGGAAGATCTTTCCATCTTCTGAGATCTTCTTCAATTTCTTTCTTCAGAGACTTGAAGTTTTTCTCAAACAGGTCTTTCACTTGCTTGGTTAGTGTCACCTGAAGGAACTTTATGTGGTTAGTGGCTATTGTGAAGGGTGTTGTTTACCTAATTTATTTCTCGGCCCTTTTGTCTTTGGTATACAGGAGGACTTCTGATTATTTTGAGTTGATTTGGTATCCTGCCACTTTGCTGAAGGTGATTATCAACTGGAGGAGTTCTCTGGTTGAATTCTAGGGGTCGCTCATATCATATCATCTGCGAATAGTGACAATTTGACCTCTTCTTTCTGATTTGTATCCCCTTGATATCCTTTAGTTGTCTTATTGCTCTGGCTAGGACTTTAAGTACTATGTTGAAGAGGTAGGGAGAGAGTGGACAGCCTTGTCTTGTCCCTGATTTCAGTGGAATTGATTTAAGTTTCTCTCCATTGAGTTTGATGTTGGCTATAGGCTTGCTGTATATTGCCTTTACTATGTTTAGATATGTGCCTTGTATTCCTGATCTCTCCAAGACTTTAAACATGAATGGGTGTTGGACTTTGTCAAATGTTTTTGAGCATCTAAGGAGATGATCATGTGGTTTTTCTCCTTCAGTTTGTTTATGTGGTGGATTACATTGATGGGTTTCTGTATGTTGAACCACCCTTGCATGCCTGGGATGAAGCCTACTTGGTCGTGGTGGATGATATCTTTGATGTGTTCTTGGATTCGGTTTGCAAGTATTTTATTGAGTATTTTTGCGTCAATGTTCATAAGAGAGATAGGTCTGAAGTTCTCTTTTTTTGTTGGGTCTTTGTGTGGTTTAGGTATCAGGGTGACTGTTGTTTCATAGAATGAGTTTGGTAATGTACCTTCTGTTTCTATTTTGTGGAATAGTTTGAGGAGAATTGGTGTGAGCACTTCTTTGAAAGTCTGGTAGAATTCTGCGCTGAAACCATCTGGCCCAGGGCTTTTTTTTGGAGGGGAGACTGTGAATGACTGCTTCAATTTCCTTGGGGGATATAGGGCTGTTCAGTCTTTTTACCTGATCTTGACTTAATGTTGGAAGATGGAATCTATCAAGAAAATTGACAATTTCATTTAGGTTTTCAAATTTTGTGGCATATAGGCTTTTTTAGTATGACCTAATAATTGTTTGAATTTCCTTTGTGTCTGTAGTTATGTCACCCTTTTCATCTCTGATTTTGTTGATTTGGATAGATTCTCTCTGCTTTTTAGTTAGTTTGGCTAAGGGTTTGTCTATCTTGTTGATTTTCTCAAAGAACCAGCTTTTT
>NW_026590571.1:170977-171433 GCF_907164565.1 Psammomys obesus | reverse complement strand
CTAAGGGTTTGTCTATCTTGTTGATTTTCTCAAAGAACCAGCTTTTTCTTTCATTGATTCTTTGAATAGTTTTGTTTCTAATTGATTGATTTCAGCCCGGAGTTTGATTATTTCCAGCCTTCTGCTCCTCTTGGGTGTATCTGCTTCTTTTTTTTTTCTAGGGTTTTCAGTTGGGCCATTAAGTTGTTTGTATGTGATGTTACGAATTTGTTCTTGCAGGCACTTAGTGCTATAAATTTTCCCCTGAGCACTGCTTTCAATGTGTCCCATAAATATGGGTATGTTGTGCCTTCATTTTCATTGAATTCTAGGAAGACTTTAATTTCTTTCTTTATTTCTTCCTTAACCCAGCTGTCGTTGAGTAACAGGTTGATCAGTTTCCATGTGCGTGTAGGCTGTTTGTTATTTTTGTTGTTGTTGAGGTCCAGCTTAAGTCCATGGTGGTCAGATAGGATA